>NW_020924079.1:0-1929 GCF_003984885.1 Neopelma chrysocephalum | reverse complement strand
ACAAGGCCAGGGGACGCCCTCCCTGAGCCATGGCTGGGCTGTTGGGGTGCAGCTGAGTGGGGGCACGGGGGGGATTTGCTTCTCTTTTGGGTGTTTTTTCTCCCTTCCAATATTTTAACTTCTCTTTCCAATTATTAAAGTGGTTTTAGCACAACCCATGAGTTTCCTTCTCACTTTAACCCACCTGATCCTGCTCCAGTGACTTCTTTTACCAAGGGCCTGGAGTGCCAGGACAAGGGGGAATGGTTTCCCATGGACAGAGGGCAGGATTAAATGGGATGTTGGGAAGAAATTCTTCCCTGTGACAGTCGTGAGGCACTGGCACAGATTGCCCAGAGACCAGTGCCAGGTCCTGCCCTTGGATCACAACAACCCCACGGAATGCTCCAGGCTTAGGGCAGAGTGGCTGGAAAGCTGGAAAAGTTCCTGGGGGTGCTGGTGACAGTGGCTTAACGTGAGCTCGGGTGTGCCCAGGTGGGTAAGAGGCCAGTGGCTCCTGGCTTGTAGCAGGCACAGTGTGACCACAGGCCCAGGGCAGAGCCTGTCCCCTGTGCTGGGTGCTGCTGAGGCACCTCCAGTCCTGGGGGCAGGTATGGGGTCCCCAGTACAGGACACTGAGGGGCTGGAGTGTGTCTGGGGAAGGGAACAGAGATGGGGAAGTGTCTGGAGCACCAGGAGCAGCTGAGGGAGCTGGGGGGGCTCAGCCTGGAGAAAAGAAGGGTCAGAGGGACTCTCTGATTCTCTCCAACTCCCCAGTAGGAGGAGGAGGGAGGGGTCAGGCTCTGCTCCCAGGGAACAAGGGATAGAACAAGAGAAAACAGCCTCAAATTGTGGCAGGGGAGGGTCAGGCCGGACATCAGGAAGAATTTATTCATGGAAAGGGTGATCAGACATTGGAAGGGGCTGTCTAGGGAGGTGGTGGAGTCCCCACCCCTGGAGGTGTTCAAGAAATGACTGGACGTGGCACTCAGTGCTGCAGTCTGGGTGACAAGATGGGGATCGGGCACAGGGTGGACTCGATGGTCTTGGAGGTCTTTTCCAGCCTAAATCATCCTGTGATTCTGTGATGGTGGATATGTGCTGAATCCATGCTGGATCAATGCTGGATTGATGCTGGATCGATGCCGGAGCGATGCCGGATCACTGCACCCGTCAGCCCCACGGTCACCAGCACCACCACCACCTCCTCATGTGCCAGCAGGTATGAGACCCCCCTGTGCTGCTGTGGGGCCGCAGGATGGGGGTCCCCATTGCACGGGATGGACCTCTCCAGGTACTGCAGCCACCCCCACAGCTGGGAAAACATCCTGCAGGCAGGGGACACATGGCACAGGGACATGGTGGCATGAAAACGTGGTGATACAGGGGTGTGGTGGCCTGGGGATGGAGTGGTGTGGGGACACAGTGGGATGAGGACTCGGGGACACCGGGATGTGGTGGCAGGTGGACGAGGTGGAATGGGGCCATGATGGCACAGAGACACAATGACGTGGGGACATGGTGACACCGTGATCACAGCATCATTCCCCTTTCCAGGCTGGTGGCTCAGCTGAAGCTCCCCCCTCCCCACTCAGCTCCCTGTGGGAACCCTGACCCATGTCTCCACTGTCCCCACTCTGTGTCCCTCGTCTCCCCCATCTCCATGTCCCCACCCTGTCACCTCTTTGTGTTCTTGGGGGTGGACACGGGCTCCTTGTAGATCCTGAGGCAGCTGAGCAGTGTCCCTGGGGGGGGGACACAGAGAGGGGACAGGGACATGAGCAGTGACATCCCGAGGACATCCCTGTGGGGTGGCAGTGGGGTCCCTGGAGGTCTCACCTATGGCCCAGGGCTGGTCATGGCCAAGTGCCTGGTGACAGGGGCCCTGGTGCTCCTCAAAGAGCTGGTGCTGCTGGTTCAGTGAGTCACCTGCCCAGGGGACACGGCTCT
>NW_020924078.1:0-644 GCF_003984885.1 Neopelma chrysocephalum | reverse complement strand
TGGTACAAATTAGGGACAATAGTCATACCTGCCAAGCTGTCTGCTTGCTGGTTCCCCTCCGCCACAGGGCCGGGTAACGCGGTATGAGAGAGGGTATGTGTGGTGAAAAACAGGTGCTCTCTGCGCTGAATAACAAAAAACAGTCATTTTAGTAGGTCAAATAATAGAGGGTTAGACACTTCTTTTAAGCATGAATTTTCTATTCTTTTTACAATTCCAACAACATATTGCGAATCTGAGACCTAATTTATACTTTCCAGATTAAAAAGACAGAAGGTGCACACAACTGCTGATAATTCTACGACTGGTGGGGAACCTTTTGCCCTATGAATATCTTGTTGGCAACGCCCGTTGTCCAGCCAAATGACAACAGCATTTCCTGTTTTGCCTGAGCCATCAGTAAAGACTGTTCTCACATTTTGAATGGGGATTCGTGACTAGACAAATTTTATTTTTAATGGTATATAATTAATTTTCTGTAACAATTTGTAATTGGATTTGGCCTGTGAAATTTGAAATGGCGATTTGGAAGTCTGGAGACATTACCAGCATTTGTTCCAGGTGTTCGGAGGTCACAGGGAGATAGATGTAATTAGGTTCTTCTCCTGAGAGCTCCAAACACCTTACGCGCCCTTTAAAACATA
>NW_020924077.1:8978-11049 GCF_003984885.1 Neopelma chrysocephalum | reverse complement strand
GTTTTGGGGTTTTTTTGAGGGGTTTTCGTGGGGGGATTTTTCGGGTAATTTTGGGAGACTTGGGTTTTTTTGGGGGGTTTTTTTGGGGTTTTTTTGGGGTTTTTTTGGGGGGGTGTTTTGGGGGCTTTTTGGGGTGGTTTTGGTTTTTTTTTGTTTTTTTTTGGTTTTGGGGTTTTTTGGGGTAATTTTGGGGCTGGTTTTGGGGGTTTTTTGGGTTTTTATTGGGGTGATTTTGGGGGGGTTTGGGGCTGGTTTGGGGGTTTTTTGGGGGTGTTTTTGGGGTTAATTTTGGGTTTTTTTGGGTTTTTTTTGTTTTTTGGGGGAGGGGTTGGGATTTTTTGGGGGGTTTTTTGTTTTTTTTTTTTGGGTTTTTTGGTGATTTTTGAGGTGGATTTGGGGGGGATTTTGTGGGGTTTTGGGGTTTTTTTGTGGCTGGTTTTGGGGTGGTTTTGGGGTTATTTTGGGGCTGTTCTGGGGCTGGTTTTGGGGTGGTTTTGGGAGTGAATTTGGGGTGATTTTGGGGCTGGTTTTGGGGTGGTTTGGGGGTTATTTTGGGGTTGTTCTGGGGCTGGTTTTGGGAGTGATTTTGTGATAATTTTTGAGTGAATTTGGGGCTGTTTTTGAAGCGGTTTTGGGGTGAATTTTGGGATGATTTTTGAGAGATTTTGGGGCTGGTTTTGGGAGGATTTTGGGGGTGATTTGGGGTTTTTTTCCGTCATTTTGGGGAGGGGTTTGGGGCATTTTCTGTGATTTTGGGGCTGTTTTGGGGGGTGTTTTGGGGGGGTTTTGGGGGGATTTGGGGGCTGTTTTTGGGGTGGTTTTGGGGGTTATTTTGGGGTTGGTTTTGGAGCAGTTTTGGGGCTGGTTTTGGGGCTGGTTTGGGTCTGATTTTTGGTTGGGTTTGGGTCTGCTTTTGGGGCGATTTTTGATCCATTTTGGGGCTGGTTTTGGTGTGATTTTTGGGCTGGTTTGGGAGGTGTTTTTGGGGTGTTTTTGGGGCTATTTTTGGGCGATTCTGGAGCATTTCTGGGTCTGATTTGGAGCAGTTTTCGGGGTGATTTTTGGAGTGGTTTTGAGGGTGTTTTGGGTCTGATTTTGGGGTGGTTTTGGGCAATTTTGAAGTGGTTTTGGGGGTGGTTTTGGGGATGGTTTTGGGGCTATTTCGGCGTGATTTTGGGTCCAATTTTGGATTGTTTTTGGGTCTGTTTTTGGGGCAATTTTTGGGCTGTTTTGGGTCTGTTTTGGGTCCAATTTTGGATTGTTTTGGGGCAATTTTTGGGCTGTTTTGGGTCTGATTTTGGGTCTGTTTTCACGATGATTTTGGGGCTATTTTGGGTCTGATTTTGGGGCCGCTTTGAGTCTGATTTTGGGTCTGATTTTTGATTGGTTTTGGGTCTGGTTTTGGGGCAATTTTGGAGCATTTTTGGGTCTGATTTTGGGTCTGGTTTTGGGTCTGGTTTTGGGTCTGATTTTGGGTCTCTTTTTGGGCAACTTTGAAGTGGTCGTGGGGGTGTTTTTGGGGCTATTTTGGGGGTGATTTTGGAGCAGTTTTGGGGTGGTTTTGGGTCTGATTTTGAGACTATTTTGGGGGTGATTTTGGGGCGATTTTGGAGCAGTTTTGGTTCTAATTTTGGGGCTGTTTTGGGGTCAGTTTTGGGGGGTTTGGGGTCGGTCTTGGGGTGATTTTGGGGCTGGTTTGGGGCTTTTTTTTTGGGGCAATTTTAGAGTGGTTTTGGGGCTGTTTTCAGGGCAGTTATGGGGCTGTTTTGGGTCTGATTTTGGGGCTGTTTTTGGGTAATTTCGGGGCAGTTTTGGGGCCGTTTGAAAGGGCGACACCCCCAAAAAGTGGGGGAGGGACCCCCCAAATTCCCCTAAACCCCCCAAATCCCCTAAAATGCCCCTTTTCCCCCCAGGACCGGGCCCTGATCCGTCGGCTGGACCTGATTTGCCGCGCGGTGCTGACGGACGGTCCCCACCCCCCCCCACGAGGATTTTGGGGGGGCCCTGGGGGGGCTCCCCGGCCCCTCCCCCACCCCCCCTCCCCCTCCCCCTCCCCCCTCCTCCTTCCAGC
>NW_020924077.1:0-8878 GCF_003984885.1 Neopelma chrysocephalum | reverse complement strand
CCGCCCCCCCCCCCCCCCCCCGGGGGCGGCACCCGGACAAGGAATTCACCGTCCAGATCAAAGACGTGAGTTTTTTTGGGGGGAAAACGCCCAATTTGGGGGTTTCGGGTCAAATCCGGGGGGTTTTGACCCAAATCCGAGGGTTTTGTTCCGAAATCGGGGGGTTTGTCCCAAATCTGGGGGGTTTCAGCCCAAATCCTGGAGGTTTAACCCTGAAACTGGTTGGAATTTGGGACTTTTCTCCTCCAAAATTTGGGGTTATTTTTTTGCCAAGTTTGCGGGGTTTTTTCTCCTAAAATTGTCTTTTTTTTTTTTCCTCAAAAAAGTCTTTTTTTTGGTCGTTTTTTGGGTCAAAATTTGGGGTTGTTTTTCCTCAAGTTCTGGGGTTTTTTTCCCTAAAAATATCTTTTTTTTGGCCAAAATTTGGGGTTTTTTCCTCTCAAAATTCGGGGTTGTTTTTTCCCAAGTTGGGGTTTTTTTTCCCCTAAAAAATATCTTTTTTTTTTTGTCTAAAAGTTGGGGATTTTCCTCTCAAAATTTGGGGTTGTTTTTCCTCAAGTTTGGGGGGGTTTTTTCCCCTAAAAATGTCTTTTTCTTGTCTAAAATTTGGGGGGGTTCCCCTCAAAATTTAGGGTCGTTTTTTCCCAAGTTTTGGGGTTTTTTTTCCCCAAGTTTTGGGGGTTTTCACCATAAATTTGGGGATTTTCTGTCCCTAGTGTTTGGGTTTATTACTCCCAAAATTTTTCCCCTGATTTTGGGGGCTTTTGCCCCAAATCTGGGGATTTTCAGCCCCAAACTCAGGGATTCCACTCCAAATTCAGAGATTTCATCCCAAAATTGGGGGGTTTTGCCCAAATCCGGGGATTTTTCACCCCAAATCCGGGGGAGTTTCAGCCCAAAATTTTGGGGGGTTTGTCCCAAAATTGGGGGGGTTTCATCCCCAATCCAGGAATTTCCTCCCAAAATTGGGGGTTTCCCCCCCAAATCCAGGAATTTCCTCCCAAAATCGGGGGTTTTTTCCTCAAAATCGGGTATTTTTTCCCAAAATTGAGGGTTTTTTTCCCCAGATTGTTTTTTTTCCCAAACCCGTGTGTTTTCACCCCGAATGTGTGTCCCTTTAGGAGGAGGGGCTCAAACTGACCTTCCAGAAGCACCGGTTGGGTCCCAACGGGGCCTCGCGGGCGCCGCCGCCCCCCAAGAAGAACAGCAAGAAACTCGTCGAGGTGGGTCAAACTCTCCTCGTTTTTGGGGCAAAAACACCCAGATTTGGGTCTTTTGGGGGTTGGAAAAGCTTTGGGGGGGTTACACTTGTTAATTCGGGCAAAAAAAAACAAAATTGTGATTTTTTTAACCAAAAATTTGAGTTTTTTCAGCCTAAAAATGTCATTTTTTTTCCCTTGGTACTTGAGGTTTTATCCTTTTTTTTGCCAATAAAATAAAATTTTTTTTTCTGAATTTTGTTGGAATTTGGGGATTTCTACCTAAAATTGTGCCTTTTTTTTTTTTGATAATGGAGGAATTTTTTCTCCTAAAAATGAGATTTTTTTTAAATTTTTTTTTTCTGTCAGAATTTGGGAGTTTTTTTCGCTCTGAAATTTGGGATTATTTTTCCCAAAATTTAGGGTTTTTTGGTCTAAAAATGTCTTTTTTTTCCCACCAAAATTTGGGGTTTTTCAGCCTAAAAATGTCAACTTTTCCCCCCCAAAAATTTTGGGGTTTTCAGCCTAAAAATATTATTTTTTCCCACCCAAAAATTTGGGGTTTTTTAGCCTAAAAATGTCCTTTTTTTCCCCACCAATATTTGGGGTTCTTCCAGCCTGAAAACGTCATTTTTTTCCACCAATATGTGGGGTTTTTTCAGCCTAAAATCTTCTTTTTTTTTCACCAATATTTGGGGTTTTTTCGGCCTAAAAATGTCATTTTTTCCACCAATATTTGGGGTGTTTTTCGGCCTAAAAATGTCATTTTTTTTCCCCAAATTTGGGGCTTTCCTTCCCCTCACATTTAATTTTTTTTTAATCTAAAAATCTGGTTTTTTACTCCAAAAATACCTTTTTTCACCCCACAATTTTTTTTAATTTTATTTTCCAAAATTCAGGTTTTTTCTTCTCCAAATTTCGATTTTTTTTCATAAAAATTGGAGGTTTTGTCTCCCCAAAATTTCGATTTATTTCATTAAAATTGGGGGGGGTTTTTTCCCCAAATTTAGGTTTTTTGTCATAAAAATTGGGGTTTTTTCCCCATATAAATGAAATTCTTTGTGATTTTTTGCCAGCTGGAGCTTCGGTGCCTGGAGGGGCTTCGGGACCCAGGGGGGGACCCCGAGAGGGACCCCCAGAACTGTGGCCCCGCCCCGCCCCCGACCCCCCCCAGAGCTCGGCGCCGACCCCCGACTGCTCCAGGTGAGAAATGACCCAAAACCACCCAAATTACACCCAAAAATTACCCCCCAAACCCCCCCCAACTGCTCCAGGTGAGAAGTGACCCAAAATCCCCCAAATTCACCCCAAAAATTACCCCCCAAAACCTCCAAACTGCCCCCAACCCCCCCGACTGCTCCAGGTGAGGAATCACCCAAAAAATCCCAAATTCACCCCAAAAATTACCCCCAAAACCCCCCAAACTGCCCCCAAACCCCCCCGACTGCTCCAGGTGAGGAATCACCCAAAAAATCCCAAATTCACCCCAAAAACCGACCGAAAATACCCCCAAATTCACCCCAAAAACTGCCCCCAAAAAAACCCAAATTCACCCCAAAAACTGCCCCCAAAACCCCCAAATTCACCCCAAAACCCGCCCAAATTCAACCCAAAACCCCCAAATTCACCCAAAACCCCCAAATTCACCCCAAAATCCCCTTTTTTCCCCCTCCCAGTTCGTGGATCCTCAGCGGGAAAAGTGGCACCGGAAAAAGGTACCGAAAACCCCCAAATTCACCCCAAAATTCCCTTTGTGGGCGTGGCCAAACCCCTGGCCACGCCCACCCCCTCTTTGGCCCCGCCCCCACCTGAGATTTCGGGGCGTTTTAGGCCATTTTTTGGGGGGGGTTGATGCAGGTTTTTTTGTGTGTGGGTGTGGCTTGAGGGGCGTGGTCTGAATGACCACACCCCCTTCAGGCCACGCCCACCCCTCATTTAAATATCATTCTCCCAGTTCCTCCCCCCCAGGTTTGGACCTTTCCAAGATGGCGGCGCTGATGGGGGGCGGGGCCTCGTCCGAGAGGGGCGGGGCCTCCTCGACGGCGGGGGGGCGTGGCCTCCTCGCAGGAAAGGGGCGTGGCCTCCTCTCCCCCACCGGGCGGCGGGTGCTGCCCCCTGCTGGCCGACCCCATGTTGCCGCCCACTTCCGATTCCGAATAGGCCACGCCCCCTTTTTAAGGTGGCCACGCCCCCTTCTCCCTCTGGCCACGCCCCCCTCGTATTTATATAAATATGTAAATCGTCTCTGTGTCCATAAAAAGGGGGGGGTGGGCGGGGCTTGAGAAGGGGGAGGGGCTCTGAGAGGGGGAGGGGCTTGGAATAAAAAGGGGGAGGGGTTTGAGGAAGAGGGGGCGGGGCTTGGGAAAGGGGGAGGGGCCAAAAGGGTGTTTTTTTAATAAAAGGTGGTGAAATGGACTTAAAACGTGTGGTTGTGGTTAATTAGTGCCCTCATTAGGGAGTTTGCCTTTAATTAGCCCTTCATTAGTAAATTTGTGACTAATTAGCCCTTAATTAGCAAATTCTTGCCTAATTAAGCCCTTCATTAGTGACTTTTCCTTCCATTAATTAGTTCTGCCTTATGTAAGCCCTTAATTAACCCTTCTGTTAATTAATCCCAATTTAACCCGTAAACGAGCGTTAATGAAGCTCCTAATTAATCGTTAATCATAATTAATTAATACCTGCAAATTGAACTTCATTGATCCCTTCGTTAATTAATTCAGCCTCATTAACCCCCAATTGAAGATGCTCAACCCCCCCGTTAATTAGTCCTGACTTAATTAACCCCACATTGAGCCTTAATTAGCTCCCTAATTATGAGGGTCATTGTGTTAATAATATCGATAACAGCTGTAGTAATCAATCGACCACCCAATTAGCTCCCCAATTGTGACTGTTGTTATATTAATTAATAATATCAATTATTAATAATAATAGCACCAATAATCAACCAACCCCGCAATTAAACCCTTAATTGGTAAATCCCGACTCAACCCACCCCTCGCCGATCTTCATTAACCCCTCCGTTTATCAACCCCGGCTTAATTAATGAGCTTAATTAACCCTCCCCTTTCAGTCATTAACAGGTTAATCAATGCCTGTTAATGAAGCCCGTTCAATTAAACCCTCGTTAAGCCCCTAATTAAGCCTCGACTCTCCCCTTCCCCCGTTAATTACCGCAACTTAACTTAATTTACGTCCCTTTAATCAACAGCGTTATATACTCCCAACTTAATTAATATCACATTAATTAGCTCCTTAATTAACACCAGCATTACTATTAATAATCAACCAACCACGCAATTAATCCCTTAATTGGTAAATCCCCACTCAACCCCTTCGTTAATCAACTCCTGACTTAATTAACCCCTAATCGAGCTTAATTAACCCTCCCCCCCTCAGTAATTAACGGGTTAATCAACGCCCGTTCACGAAGCCCGTTCGATTAAAACTCTCGGCCCAGCCGCTAAACCCCCTCAATTAACCCTCCCCTCGTTAATTACCGCCCCTTTAATTACCTTAATTACCTTGTTTACCGCCCCTTTTAATTAGCGGCGCCCCGAGCGCCGCCGCCGCCAGGGGGCGCCGAGCGCTCCCTCCCTCACGGTTTTCCCGCCGCCGCGCGGGTCACGTGACCCCCCCGGGTTTCCCGCCCTTTTCCGCCCCGTCACGTGACGCGGGAGCCGCCGCCATTTTGCGTCCCCGCCCCCCCTCACGCCCCCGCCGCCATTTTGTCCCCGCCCCCCTCCCGCTCCCTCCCCCTCTAAACCCCATTTTTTTTATTTTTATTTTCTTTCCCTCCCTCACAACTCGGGTTTTTTTTACTTTTAATCTTTCGCTTTTCCCCCCCCGCGATAAACAAAGTCTCGAGTTTCTGTAAGTTTTAACTGCCCCCCCAAAAAACCAAATTCACCCCCAAAACTGCCCCCAAAATCCCCCAAATTCACCCCCAAAATTGCCCCCAAAATCCCCCAAATTCACCCCCAAAATTGCCCCCAAATACTCCCAAATTCACCCCAAAAACTGTTCCAAAAAAACCCCAAATTTTTCCCCAAAACCCCAAATTCACCCCAAAAACTGTTCCAAAAAAAACCCAAATTCACCCCCAAAACTGCTCCCAAAACCCCCAAATTCACCCCCAAAACTGCCCCTAAAAAACCCCAAATTAACCTCAAAAACTACCCCCAAATTCACCCCAAAAACTGCTCCCAAAAACCCCCAAATTCACCTCAAAAACTGCCCTCAAAATCCCCCAAATTCACCTCAAAAACTGCCCCCAAAACCCCCCAAATTCACCCCAAAAACTGCTCCCACAAACCCCCAAATTCACCCCAAAAACTGCCCCCAAAAACCCCCAAATTCACCTCAAAAACTGTCCTAAAACCCCAAAATTCACCTCAACCCCCCCCCAAATTCACCCAAAATCCCCCAAATTCACCCCAAACCTCTCAAATTCACCCCAAAACCCCCAAATTCAACCACAAACCCCCCAAATTCACCTAAAACTCTCCAAATTCACCCTAAACTCTCCATATTCACCCCAGACCCCCCAAATTCACCACAAAACCCCAAATTCACCCCAAAACCCCCCAAATTTACCCCAAAATAGGAGTTTATTATACGGTAAAAGCAAAGCAGCCGCCCGGGTGACAGATTTGGGAACAATTTCCCAAATCTACAGGGTACTTTTAACATTTATCTGACCTATTTCATGCATATTAAATATATCAAATACATAATTATTTTACAGGTGTTTGCTAAGCATTTAATCTATGGGTTTTCTTCCAGCTAAATCTAAAAGGGTTTTATCTCTACCCTCTCATAATTTATCATTCTTGGACGAACAGCCGCCTAAAAACCCCATATTTTATTACTTTTAGGACAGCAGGGAGGTTTTAGGGCCTCTTGGCCTCATAAGGCTCTGTTTTATTTCTTTAATTCAATTTTACAATCCGTTTTATTTTGACGCAATCGCCCATTTGCGTTTCACGAATCAAAATTATTTATTTGAGTTTCCCCCCTCAAAGCGGCCCCTCAACCCCCTTTTTTTAATATCTTTTCCCCCTAAAAACGCTCCGAACCCGCCGCCATTTTCCCCCCCCTCACGTTCCCCCCTCCTCAAAACCCCCTTTTTTTTCTTTTCTTTTCTCCCTCAAACCTCTTTTTTTTTTTTTAATCTTTCGCTTTTCCCCCTCCGCGGCCTCTCCTTTCCCCCTTTCGCCTCAAAGCGGCTCCTCAACCCCCTTTTTTTTAACCTTTTCCCGTTAAAAACGCTCCGAACCCGCCGCCATTTCCCCCCCCCTCCCGTTCCCCCCCCCTCAAAAAAACCCCTTTTTATTTTTCTTTTCTCCCTCAGACCCCGGGGTTTTTTTATCTTTTCCTTTTCCGCCAGCAGCGGCGGCAGCTCCGTTCTTTTCCCTCCTTAAATCAGCTCCTCAACTCCCATTTTTTAATCTCTTCTCGTTAAAAACGCTCCGAACCCGCCGCCATTTTCCTCTTCCCGCTTCGCGCATGCGCGCAGCTCTTTTCCCCCATCACGTGACGCCGGCCCCGCCGCCATTTCCCCCCTCCCTCTCACCCTCCTCACGTGACCGCCGGAAGCGGAAGCCGTGCCCCCCTCAGGCCTCACTTCCGGTGGCGCCAGAGAGAGAGGCCGCTCCGTTCCGAGGCCGCGGCGGCGGCTCCGCTTTTACATAATTTTTATAACTTTTAACCGATTCCTGGAAGTTTTGGGGTTTTTCGGGGGGCGGGTTCGGGGAGGGGGTCTCTCTGGGGGCGCCCCCGGGCCCCCCCCGATGGCGCTGTCGCTGGACAGAGAGGCCTTCGCGCGGCGGCTGCGGCGCCTCTACGGCAGCTGGCAGGTGGGGGAGGGGCCCGGGGGGGGCTGGTTTTGGGGCCAAATCGGGCGGTTTTGGGGCAATTCGGGTGTGGGGGGGGAGGGGGAAAAGGGGGAGGGTTGGGGAGAAAGGGGAGGGAGGGTTGAGGGAAGGGCGGGATTTTTGGAGTGGGTTTGGGGTGAATTTGGGGTGGATTTGGGGGATTTTTGGGGGGTTTAGGAGCGATTTTGGGGGCGAATTTGGGGATTTTGGGGGTGAATTTGGGGGATTTTGGGTTTGAATTTTTGGGCTTCGAGGAGTTTGGGGTGAATTTGGGGGGGGACTTGGGGTGGATTTGGGGAGTTTGGGGGCTTTTGGGGTGGATTTCGGGTGAATTTGGGGGGTTTTGGGGGTGAATTTGGGGGATTTTTGGGGGGGTTTAGGAGCGATTTTTGGGGTGAATTTGGGGGATTTTTGAGGGGGTTTTGGGGTGAATTTTTGGGCTTTGAGGGGTTTGGGGTGAATTTGGGGGATTTGGGGTGGATTTGGGGTGAATTTGGGGGCTTTTGGGGTGGATTTGGGGTGAATTTGGGGGGTTTTGGGGTTTAGGGGTAAATTTTGGGGTGAATTTGGAAGAATTTGGGGGGTTTGGGGTGAATTAGTGGAGTTTTGGGGTGAATTTAGGGCCTTTTGGGTTGAATTTGGGGGGTTTGGGGTGAATTTGGAGAATTTAGGGGAGAATTTGAGGGTGATTTTGGGGTTTGGGGATAAATTTTGGGGCGATTTTTGGGGAGTTGGGGTGAATTTTGGGGGATTTGGGGTGAACTTGGGGTTTTGGGGGTGGATTTGGGGGTTTTAGAGTTTTGGGAGCGAATTTTGGGGTGGATTTGTGGGATTTTGGAGTGAATTTGGGGGGGTTTTAAGGTGATTTCAGGGCTGAGTTTTGGGGGGTTTTGGGTTCATTTGGGTTTTTTTGGGTTTGTTTGGGGATTTATTTGGGGGGGTTTTGATTTATTTTGGGTTTATTTGGGGCTTTTGGGTTTGTTTGGGATTTATTTGGGTTTATTTGGGATTTTTTTGGGTTTATTTGGTTTTTTTTTTTTGTGGTTTTATTTGGGGTTTTTGGGAGAGTTTTTTGGGGGTTTAGGTTTATTTGGGGTTTTTGGGTTTATTTGGGTTTTATTTGGTTTTTTTTGGATTTACTTGAGATTTAGTTGGATTTTGGGGTTTATTTGGGATTTTTGGGGGGTTTTATTGGGCTTTTTTGGGGGTTATTTGGGATTTTTTGGGGGTTATTTGGGATTTATTTCGGTTTTTGGGTTTATTTGTGATTTATTTGGATTTCTTTGGGATTTACTTGCATTATTGAGTTTGTTTTGGATTTATTTGGGTTTTTTTTATTTATTTAGGGGTCTTTTGGGTTTATTTGGGGTTTTTTTGGGTTTTTTTGTTTTTGTTTTGGTTTCTGGGGGGTTTATTTGGGATTTATTTGGGTTTTTTTGGACTTACTTGGGATTTATTTGTGTTTTGGGGTTTATTTGGGATTTTTTTTTTGGTTTGGGGGTTTTTTTTGGGTTTATTTGGGATTTATTTGAGATTTATTTGGATTTATTTGGGATTTCTTTGGGTTTATTTAGATTTCTTTGGGGTTTTCGGGTTTATTTGGGGTTTTTTTGGGGTCGGGATTTTTTTGGGGGGTTCTGATGGTGCCCTTTTCCCCCCCAGGAAGGCGAGGATTTAATTGGGTTTATTTGGGATTTATTTGGGATTTATTTGGATTTATTTGGGATTTCTTTGGGGTTTTGGGTTTTTTGGGGATTTCTTTGGGGTTTTTGGGTTTTTTGGGGTCAGGATTTTTTTGGG
>NW_020924076.1:13013-17538 GCF_003984885.1 Neopelma chrysocephalum | reverse complement strand
GTGGTGGAGCAGGACGAGGGGGCCATCCCAACCATCCACAGCAGCACAGCGCTGGGAGGACCCAGCTGCATCCAACCACCGCCAGGCCTCACCGCTGCCTGCTCCCTGCCTGCAAGATGCAGCTCCAACTCCACGTGCCGCTTCAGCCGCGACTCCATGATCCACTGCAGCACCCCGTGGGCTGAGGCCCAGCACCGTGGGTGCTCCCTGGGCCCCTGCCCAGAGCTGTGAAGACAGAGTGGGCAGTTCAGGGATGTATCCCCCATCACCCACGGACCCCCAGCATGGGGGGTTTGGGCCCCAGGGCTCTTTGCCAGCTCTACCTCTCCAGCAGCCCTGTGCCAGCACTCCCCTTTTCCTGGACCTGCAACCAAAGAGCACATTTGTGGGGTCTAGGGTTTAACCTGCACCAAGGGACACTGCACCCCACTGTCTCCACCTGCTCCCAGGAGCCCAAGGACAGCTCCCACCTTCCCAGCCCCTGCCCTGTCCAACCTTCTCCCCCTGCAGGGAGCAGCTCTGGCTGTTTGGCACTGCCATAGCCGGTGCCACAGGGACCCTGCAACCGCCCTCTACATGGGCCACACCCATTGGATACCCTGGCAGTAACGGCAGCCTGTTACAGCATTCCAGTTACTGGAATGGTGTCATCCTGGTTACCATAACTGCATCCCGGTTACTGTAATGGCATCCCAACGACCACAGCTGTAATGGCAGCAACCTGGCCACCATAAACAGCATCCTGGATAGCTTTGTAGCAGCACCTCGGAGGGACACAGCCCCGGATCCAGCAGCAACGGGCCCCTGCAGTCAGAGGCTGGTCGCACGCAATCTGCTCAGGCTAAACTGTCATTTTATTAAACAGTAATTAAAAAGTGCCGAGGCCTATGTGAGGTCTGTGCCCTCCACCCTGTGCCGCCCGTGCCGTGGTGATGGGTGAGCTGCCGGCGCTGCCCTCGGCCTGGCAGACGCAGACTCAAGGTGGGGGCTGCAAGCTCTTGGCCCTGGGGGCTCGGCAGCTGCTGGCACGCGAGGTGCTGGTGAGAGTGGGAGCAAACACCCCCTTGGCAGGACAGACGGGACACTTGACGCTGGTTTGTCCTCTCGAGACGTCCCCAAATGCCCAGTTGCAGTAGAATGAGTAGAAACTGCAGCCTGAAGCAGCAGCTTGGCTGCGGTGCTGAGAACGGGCACCAAACTATTTACACCCCGGCTGGGCACACAGGCAGGCTGGGCACACAGAGCTGACAGCAGGAACAACGGGGACACGGGGAAAAGTGTTCACCCTTGAGAAAGGACAGACAGGTGGCTCCAGAGCCCAAGACCCACACAGACAGAATGGACAGACATCAGTTCCCGCCAGCCGCTGCGGGGAAGGACGGGCAGAGGGGAGTGCTGGCTGGGATCCGTGTCTTTATAAATAAGATCAAGCTAATCAGTTTATTCACAGGGTCCAAGATGGTGCAGAACTCAAAGCCTGGAGTGTCACAAGCCTGTAGCAGAGGAGGCTGTGGGGCCAATCCCCTCAGGCTCAGCAGGCAGGTACACTGCTCTGGAATGGGCTTCTAGCGAGGGCCGAGTTCCAGCAGTTGGAATGGAGATGTGGTGTGAGGGAGAGATCTGAGAGCGCAGCTGCTTTCCTCCCAGTGCCGCCTGCACACCCACTGCACCAGGCCCCACACGCTCACAGGGTGCTCTCCAGCGTGTTGTAGTTGTCCTTGAAGCTCTTCAGCTCCAGGAAGTGTTTGGCACGTTTGCTCTTCTGGCTGGAAGGCAGGTAGGTGACCTGGATGGTGGCGGGGTTGGAGACTTCAGGGGACAGGGTGAGGTCCTTTGCTGCTGACTGGTGCTGCCGCTGGCTGCTGCCCCCCCGGGCCTTGGTGCTGTGGGCAGAGAAGAGGCACCGTCACCGCTACTGCCGCCCCAGAGGAGCCGCTCAGCTGCGCGTCCGTCTGTCCGACACGAGGCAACTCTGCCCTCAGGGTGACGGCGCTCACCGAGGTCTTGAAATCTAAGGTCAGTGGTCATGCACAAAGCCCTGGCTCAAAGTGCCAGGGACAAGCAGGAATGTGGACTGTGACCATGGAACAAATCCAAAACTCCATTAACAGGCAGGTTGCAAGGAAGGAGTGAACTCAGAGGGATGGACGGGCACAAACAGCCCCCGTCTCAGATGCTGGATGTGCCCCAAAACCTGTCTCTGTTCACACCTCCCCCATGGGCTGCTATGGACCAGGAACCCACCACCGTGCCCAGGCAGCAGCACTTACATGTTTGCCAGCTCGTTCAGAGCTTCCTGGTACTTCAGATATTCTGCTTTCCCAAAGACCTGGATACAAACAGAGAAGACCACAGAAAACCCAGCTGAGGTTACAGTGTGACCTCAGCTCCGGCAGCCAGGCTGGAGCACAGGAACAGCCCCACACTGCTGTGGGGATGCAGCCAGGCTGGAGCACAGGAAGAGAAGGATGAAGCCAGGCCACAGGAACAAGGGATGCAGCCAGGGCGGAGCACAGGAACACCTCACAGGGCCGGCAACGCCACACCAGCACTCACCCCGGTGCCATAGCGGGCACTCTCGTACCCATCCAGCAAGGTGTCGATCAAGGCTTTGCGGATGCCTTTGAAGGAGGCGCTGGAATTCCGTAGTTCCAGCAGGTAGGCACAGAAGTTCTTCCCTATTAAAGACTTTGGGTACCGGCCCTCTGCTTGAAATGGGATTTCTGTAAAAAGGCACAACACAACTGGCTGAAACACAGGTGGAAATGCTTGTGCTCACCCCCACAGTCAGGAGGTGCTGGTTAGATAAACTTCCCTCCACACCTGCTACCCGTTTGCCAGATGAGCCCAGAGCATGGGGCAGGCTGACTCTCAGGCCACCAGCCCTGGGTGGGAGAAATGACTGCTACTCCCCAGCGAGGACCTGGAGCCTCCCCACAGGGCTGTTGGCACCCTCATCTCCCTCACTCAGGGTCTCTCTGCACCCTCCTGCTCCGAGCTCCCTTACCTGATGTCCTGATTGCATCCAGCGCCTTCATCCTGTACAGGTAGTTATAGCAGCCTGGGAAACCAGAAAGAACAAACTGAGAGCTCTGCAAACCTTGGAGGGAGGCGGGAAAAGGGAAAACAGGAGCAGAGACACTATCTCGTGTGACAGGACACCAACACGAGCAGCCAAAGATGCAACTTGGCCCCAGGGGAACAACTGTGGGACAGTACCTGGTGTCTCCAACTGCAGGAGCCGGCCATCGTCCTCAGCCAGCAGCCGTGGCTCGTACTTGATGTCCTGCACCCTTGATAGCCGAATGTCAATCTCCTCCTTTAAATCCTGCACAGCAGGAAAAAACCCGACACGTTCACTTAGATTGCAGGATCACAGGGATGAGAACGGGCCTTACACAAACCGCTCCCTCCCCGCTGCCCCACTGCTACTCCACGGTGGCAGCTCTGCCGCTGGAGCAGCCCCTGCCCGTCCCTCAGAGCGCAGGGGATGGAGTGCACCCACCTTGGGCGCGTGCTGTCCCACAGGCACGTGGGGGCCGCGGCGGGATTTCATGGCGAAGCGCATGATCTGGCGTTTCACGAAGATGAACAGCAGCACGAACACCTGAGGAGCCACAGCGGGGCGGGGGGTCAGGCATGAGCCGGGGGGTGTCACAGATAACCCAGCCCACCGACTCCCCCTTCTCAGCCCTCCGACCCCAGAGAGCACAGGGTCCCACTTCAGTCCCCCGGGAGCCTCGCGGACACCCGGCCCGGCCCCACAAACCCCCAGCCTCTACAGAGGCTCCCACCCGCCAGGAGCTCACGGGCGGTCCAGCCCAGGCCCCTGAGGGCCCCGAGCCAGGCTCCGAGGGGTTTCCTACGAACAGCCCGAGACCTGCCTGACAGGCGCGTTACGGACTCCACGGGAGCCTCGCGGACACGCCAGGAGCGGCTTCACCGGGGCCGCACGGACACTAGCGGCCCGGGCTCCGCGGACACGCCCGGAACGCCCCGCACGGACACGCCAGCCCCGCGTCGGCCCCGGCCCGCCCCGCCGGCCCTCACCAGGCTGCCGTAGGCCATGACCAGCACCACGTTGACCCCCGAGAGCCAGTTGCTGCCGGCCCCCGCCATGCCCGGCCCGGCCCGGGGCCGCACAACATGGCGGCCGCGAACCCGCCCTGCGGCCCGCGGCACGTGACCGAGGAGGAGGAGGAGAGGGGGGAGCCGCGATCACGTGTCCCCGCGCGGCGCCAGCGCAGCGCGCGCGGCCCCTCCCCGCGCGGTCACGTGCCGGGGGCGGGGCCGGGGGAGTTGTCAGTGCGGGCGGACCCAGGTAAAGTTGCGGCGGCGGCGGTGGCGGCTCCGGTACCGCGCGGCCCCCGAACCCGCCCCCTCCCCGCCGGGCCCCCCCCCGCGGACGTGACCGCGCGGGGAGGGGCCGGGGCTGCGCTGGCGGCGCCGCGCGGCACGTCGTCATCGCGGCTCCCCCCCCTCCTCCTCCTCGGTCACGTGCCGCGGGCCGCAGGGCGGGTTCGCG
>NW_020924076.1:0-10013 GCF_003984885.1 Neopelma chrysocephalum | reverse complement strand
GGGCGGGCCCGGGCCGGCAGCGGCAGCGCGGGCCGGGCCGGGCCGGGCCGGGGCCGGGCCATGACGGTGCCCCGGGAGATGCCCGAGAAGTGGCCGCGGGTCCGCGTCCGCGGCGGGCCGGGTGGGTGCGGGGTGGGCACGGCGGGGGAGCAGAAATGGGGGCCGGGGGGTGCGGGGATGGGGGTGCAGGGTTGCGGCCAAGCAGGACTGGGCCGGTCTGGGGATGCGGAATCTGGGGGGCAAGGGGTGCAGGCTGTGAATCCAGAGATGCAGCTGAGCAGGTCTGGGTGTCTGGGAGAGCAGAGATGCGATCTAGGGGTGCAGAATCTGGATGTTCTAAACGGAGGTTGTGGGGTTGCAGATGAGCAGGGCTGGGGGTGCAGAGATGCGGCCTGGGGGTGCAGGGCTGGAGGAGCAGACAAATAAGACATGGGAGGTGCAGAATCTGGGGCTCTGGGGATGCAAATAAGCAGAGGTCTAGGAGTGCAGGCTCGGGGGGCCTGGGGTGCAGGTTTTTCTGGTGGGGAGTACAGCTAAGCAGCACTGGGATTCTGCAGGTGCAGGAGTACAGGTCCTGGCATGAGGGAGCGCAGGGCTACAGCTGGGAAGCTTCTCTGTTCCCTGGGTTCTGGGTCCCTGGGACTGGCTTGGCAGGCTCTCAGGGTGCAGGGGTGGTTGGAGTGCAGGGGGTGTCAGAATGCAGGGCCGGTCGGGGTTCAGGGGTGTCAGGGTGCACAGGACTGACGGGGCGCTGTGTTGCAGAGGAGGAGCGGCGAGTGCGAGCCAACGCACGGGAGTACAACGAGAAGTTCCAGTACGCAGTGAGTGAGAGGGGAGCTGAAACCCCTCCCAGGGGTGTTTGGGCAAGTTTGGGGGGGCTGGGGCCTGAGTCACCCACAGGTCAGTGAAGGGAGGTGTTATGACAAAAAAATAGATATTTGTCCCTGAGAAAATTGTGCTGATGACATTAATGGCAAGGGAGCTGTGGGGCTAGGGGACACAGTGCGCTCTGTGTGAAGGGTTCAGCCCCTCATGCGTTATGGACCAGCTTCCAAAGGTGCTGGGGGAGGGACAGCGCTCACCTTGGCCTCCCCCTAAAGCTGGAGGTTATCCCTGGCTGTTCCAAGGCTGGTTGCAGAGAGGAATGCAGGGGGTCTGGGTTGGGGTCACCCTTGCAGGGCACCGCTGGAGGAGGCTGGGCCCTGCTGGTGACCAAGGCAGAGGAATCAGCTTGCCAAGGAAGGTGCCAGAGGTAGTGCAGGGACAGGAGCTGGGAGTCCAGGCTGCTGCCCAGAGCCCCCCAAAGAGCACAGTGAGCCACAGCCCTGCCCTCCAGAGGAAGGGTGAGGGTTATGGGGCCTCGGCAGCCTGTGAACTGCCTTCTTGCCCCATCCGTCCCCAGAGCAACTGCATCAAGACCTCAAAGTACAACATTGTCACCTTCCTGCCTGTCAACCTCTTTGAGCAGTTCCAGGAAGTAGCCAACACCTATTTCCTCTTCCTCCTCATCCTGCAGGTGAGTGCTGGGGGGCAGGCAGAGCTCCTCACACTCTCCTTCCCTGCCTGGGCATCCAGGAGGGCTCCAGGCACGCCCACTCCTTGGAATAGTGGAGGTTTGGCACCCTTGGGCAGGGGCAGCATGGGCCTGGGGCTGGCCAGTTCTCCTGTAATTCCTGCTCCCTGTCCCCAGCTGATCCCACAGATCTCTTCGCTCTCCTGGTTCACCACCATCGTGCCTTTGGTTCTTGTCTTAACCATCACAGCTGTCAAAGACGCCACTGATGACTATGTGAGTGGTTTCCCCCGTGCCCCTCTGCGCGCTGGGCAGGGGGTTGGGACCCTGGTGTGGGGGTGCAGGGCCGTGGCATTTGCGAGGGTGGGGGGATGCAGGAGCCCCTCCCCAAGGAGCTGACGCTGCTGTCTCTTGCCCCCACTTCCAGTTCCGCCATAAAAGCGACAACCAGGTGAACAACCGGCAGTCTCAGGTGCTGATCGGTGGAGTGTGAGTGTCACAGGGATGGGGCAGTGGGGAGGGGGCCGGGGCCCTGCGGGATGCGGTACAGGGCAGTGGGCAGGGCAGGGCTCCTGCCTGATTGCAGTCCACTGTCCCTGCACAGCCTCCGGCAGGAGCAGTGGATGAATGTACGTGTTGGGGACATCATCAAGTTGGAGAATAACCAGTTTGTGGCGGTGAGTGCGGCCCTGAGATGAGGATGGTCCCAGCTGGGTGGCATATAGGGATTGCATAATGACGTGGTGCTGCGCCCACTTTGCCCGGGTGCTCCTCCATCACTTCCTGGGGTGGGGACATCAGGGACTTCTCATCCTGGAAGCTGTGTTTAGGTTGGAGAGTCGGAGCCTTGTTTGAACTCTGGGAATCTGGGTGCTTGGGGCAATGATGGCCAGGCCTGGGTGCAAAGGATGGGCTGGGGACGGCCTTTGCAGAGGCTTCAGGGACCCTGCTGACATCCAGGGGCCAGAAGCTTCCCTGGGGAAGGTGTCGTGGAGCCCTGGTGTCGGTGCAACCCTTCACACGTCTCTCCCAGCAGGCCGACCTCCTCCTCCTCTCCAGCAGCGAACCCCATGGGTTGTGCTACATAGAGACTGCAGAGCTGGACGGGTGGGTGCCCCTGCTGACCTTGCAGGGCCGGGGAAGGCAGGAGCTGGGAGTGAGAGAGTGGGCTGTGGGCAGAGTGGGAGCTGCCAGGCAGCACCTGCCAAGGCCCTCCCTGCCGGGCTGTCCCTAATGTGGTGCCTCCTTGCCTGCAGAGAGACCAACATGAAGGTGCGCCAGGCCATACCTGTCACCGCGGAGCTGGGGGACACCAGCAAGCTGGCTCGCTTTGACGGTGAGTGCCCTCGACCATCCCTCTGCCACGGGGCAGCCCCCACGTTCCTTCCTCCACCACCCTGGAGAAACCAGGATCAGCCACACGGCATTGTCCTGCGGCTTGAAGCAGACCTCTGGGGCGCCTGGGATGGTGCTGGGGCACTGGATGCAGCTGGCCATGTGAAGAAGGCAAGGCCCAGCTGAGCCATCCCCTGCACCCAGGCGAGGTGGTCTGTGAACCCCCCAACAACAAGCTTGACAAGTTTGGTGGGACGCTGTACTGGAAGGAGAACAAGTACCCCCTGAGCAACCAGAACATGCTGCTGCGAGGCTGTGTCCTGCGCAACACCGAGTGGTGCTTTGGCCTCGTCATCTTCGCAGGTAGGCTGAGGCAGCAGCTGCAGCTGCACTGTACAGAGGGGAGGGAGAGACCCCCCTGATGCCTTCCTGCTCCCCAGGGCCCGACACGAAACTGATGCAGAACAGTGGCCGGACCAAGTTTAAGCGGACGAGCATCGACCGGCTGATGAACACACTGGTGCTCTGGGTATGCAGAAGGCAGATCTTGGGAGCCCTGGCTCTGGCCTAGTCAGGGCTCTGATGTCCTGTCCTGTCCTATCCCCAGATCTTTGGGTTCCTGGTGTGCATGGGAGTGATCCTGGCCATTGGCAATGCCATCTGGGAGCACGAGGTGGGCGTCTGCTTCCAGATCTACTTGCCCTGGGACGAGGGGGTGCACAGTGCCTTCTTCTCTGGCTTCCTCTCCTTCTGGTCTTACATCATCATCCTCAACACTGTGGTGCCCATCTCACTCTACGTGAGGTAGGGCAGGGGCCGAGGGGCTGGGTTGGGGGTATGTGAGGAATTAGGGGTGCCCTCTGGGGGGGGGAACACAGGGATGGAGACCCACAAGCAGAGCTGTGTGTACGGGGTGGGTGTGGGCTGCTCTCTTGGTGACAGGTCATGTCTGCCTTCAGGGACACCCCAAGACCTGAGACCCCACGGGTCCCTCGGGGTCCTCCCGGCTGTGTGTGTCTGGCTGCTCGTCTCTCTCTACCCTGGCTGCACGCTGGTTATTTTGCTCTGCCCTCCTACAGCTCCCAGGCTCCTGTACTGTCCCCTTCTCTCTCTCTTTTAATTTCTCTCTCTTTTCGTTCCCCAGCATGGGTTCTGTCACCCTTAGCCCCGAGGTAAGAACGTGTCACCCCCACCCCTCCCACTAGCTCATTGCTGTCTGCCCTGGGGGCTGGGGAGGGCGTTTGGGGTGCGTAGGTATGTGAGGTGCCTGGGGAGCCCAATGGGCTGCCCCCTTGGTGCCAGGCCCCGTCTTGGCGGTGGCTGTTGGTAGGAGCGGGCGCGGGCCAGCCCTGGGGAAGGGCACCCTGGGTGCCGGGGTGTCCTGGGCACTGAGGGTCTGGGATGGGTGTGTGTGTGCCCGTCACTGGCTCAGCACAGTGTGCCGCCCTGCCCCAGTGACACCCGGCCATGCCCCTCACAGCGTGGAGGTGATCCGGCTTGGGCACAGCTACTTCATCAACTGGGACAAGAAGATGTACTGTGCCAAGCGCCGGACACCAGCTGAGGCCCGGACCACCACCCTCAATGAGGAGCTGGGGCAGGTGGAGTACATCTTCTCTGACAAGACTGGCACCCTCACCCAGAACATCATGGTCTTCAGCAAGTGCTCTGTGAACGGGCACAGCTACGGTGAGCGCTGGTTGCTTGGACCATGCTGGGGCTGCCCTCACGGTGGGGGTGCACTGACTCCCCTCCTGCAGACCTTTTGGGGCAGCCAGGGGACTAAGGGGTTCAGCTGGAGCATTGTGGGGCTGCTGCTGTCCCGTGGCCCCCGTGGGTGTGCCTGCTGGTGGGGCAGCAGCGTTGGGTCCCTGTCGTGGTTAACTCCATACCCTGGTTCACAGGTGACGTGCAGGATGTGCTGGGTCACAAGGCGGAGCTGGGAGAGGTGAGGATGCCGCCAGGTTGGTGTCTGCCCACGCCACGTGCCCCAGGGGAGTAACCCTGTCCCTGCCCCCACCAGAGGCCAGAGCCAGTCAACTTCTCCTTCAACCCACTGGCGGACCCGCGGTTCCAGTTCTGGGACCCCAGCCTGCTGAAAGCCGTCAAGCTGGGAGACCCCCACGTGCACGAGTTCTTCCGCCTGCTCTCGCTCTGCCACACCGTCATGTCCGAGGAGAAGAGTGAAGGTGGGCGTGGGGCAGGACCTGTCCCTGTGGGGCGTGGGACACTGACACTGACCCCCGTGCTGTCCCCAGGGGAGCTGTTGTACAAGGCACAGTCCCCGGATGAGGGAGCGCTGGTCACGGCTGCCAGAAACTTTGGCTTCGTGTTCCGGTTCCGCACGCCCAAGACCATCACGGTGCACGAGCTGGGTCAAGCCATCACCTACCAGCTGCTGGCCATCCTGGACTTCAACAACATCCGCAAGCGCATGTCTGTCATCGGTGAGGTGCTGGGTGTGCGTGGCACAGGGACTGGGAAGGCTGCGTGGGGTTGTGGTGCAGGGCTCGGTGCGGTGTGCTGGGGGACCAGTCCCACGCTAACGGGAATGTGACTGTGGGGTGATGGCTGGGGGGTCAGAGCAGGACCTGCTCCTTCACCCCTAAGCCAGGCATCCTGTCCCCTGCACCCTGTAGTCCGCTGCCCTGAGGGCAAGATCCGGCTGTACTGCAAAGGCGCTGACACCATCCTTCTGGAGCGGCTGCACCCCGTCAACCAGGACCTGACCAGCGTCACCGCCGACCACCTCAATGTGTGTGGGGCAGGGTCCTGGGGGCAGGGTGGGGAGGGAAGAGTGGCTGCCCAGGAGCACCGAACCATGCTTGTGCCCTGTCCTAGGAACACCATTGGGGTCTGGGGACACCGTCAGGGTCTGCCAGCACTCCCAGCTCTGACCACTTGCAGGAGTATGCTGCTGAGGGGCTGCGGACACTGGTGCTGGCTTACAAAGACCTGGAGGAGAGCTACTACAGGGACTGGTCTGAGCGGCTGCGCCGGGCTGGCAGTGCCACCGAGGCCCGTGAGGATCGCCTGGCTCGGCTCTACGACGAGGTGGAGCACGATATGATGGTAGGTGGGCTGGGGACTGAGGAGTGGATGGTGGCTGGGGGCAGTCCCTGGTTACCTCCTGCCTGTTTGGGTCCCCCAGCTGCTCGGAGCAACAGCCATCGAGGACAAACTGCAGCAGGGGGTCCCCGAAACCATCGCCATTCTGACGCTGGCCAACATCAAGATCTGGGTGCTGACAGGGGACAAGCAGGGTGAGGCATGGCTGGGGCAGGGTCTGGGGCTGGTTGGAGATGAGGGCGTTTGGGGGCTGGATCCCACCTGCCTGGGGGCTGGTGGGATGGACACTCTCTCCTGAGCCAACCCTGGCTCAGCCCCTGGTTTCCTGTCCCCAGAAACAGCTGTGAACATTGGCTACTCCTGCAAGATGCTGACAGATGACATGACTGAGGTGTTCGTGGTCACGGGCCACACTGTGCTGGAGGTGCGAGAGGAGCTCAGGTGAGGGTTGGGGAGCAGAGGACACACAGGCGGCCAGTGTGGGGCACAGCTACAACTGGGGAAGCTGGAGATATGAGAGGGCCCTGAGTTGGGGCCCCATGGCCCCCCATGCCTCCTCTCTCCTCAGGAAAGCCCGAGAGAAAATGATGGATGCATCGCGCTCTGTAGGCAATGGCTTCTCCTACCAGGAGAAACTCTCCTCCTCCAAGCTCACTTCTGTGCTGGAAGCCATTGCAGGCGAATACGCCCTGGTCATCAACGGGCACAGCCTGGTAGGGCCCTGGGAGCACCAGGCAGGACAGGGCCCTGTGCCCAGCTGCGGGCTGTAACCTCACTGTCCCCTGCTCTCCTTGCAGGCCCACGCGCTGGAGGCAGACATGGAGGTGGAATTCCTGGAGACAGCGTGTGCCTGCAAGGCTGTTATATGCTGCCGTGTCACACCCTTGCAGAAAGCCCAGGTGGTGGAGCTGGTGAAGAAGTACAAGAAAGCTGTGACCTTGGCCATTGGGGATGGGGCCAATGACGTCAACATGATCAAGAGTAAGGCATGGGGTCTCAGGGACCATGGGAGGGACAGGGCCCCCATTACACCACCCTGGGGCCTATGGCAGCCTCTGTCCTTACCCTTCTGTGCCCCAAAGGAACACAGTCCCTGTGCTGGGGTTGCCACCCTTGTACCCTGTGCTACTGGCAGCCCCCTCCTCACTCCAGTCTCTCTTTCTTCTGCAGCTGCCCATATTGGGGTGGGCATCAGCGGGCAGGAGGGCATCCAGGCCGTGCTGGCCTCTGACTACTCCTTCTCCCAGTTCAAGTTCCTGCAGCGCCTTCTCCTGGTGCATGGGCGCTGGTCCTACCTGCGCATGTGCAAGTTCCTTTGCTACTTCTTCTACAAGAACTTCGCCTTTACCATGGTCCACTTCTGGTTTGGCTTCTTCTGCGGCTTCTCGGCGCAAGTGAGTTGGTGGCTTCTCACACTCAGAGCTGGAGAGGGTTTGCCTGCGGGACCCCGTGGCTCGAAAGCAGGTCCTGGTCCTTGAGCTCCCCTGGGGACTCATCTTGAGCCAGCAGGCACAGCCTGGGATCCAGCGTGCAGTGGGTGCAAGGAGCCCATGTCAGGGTGGGCAACCCCAGGGGGCTGGAGGCGGCTCTCCTGTCCCTGCAGGTGTGGGCACATGGACTTTGGGGCTGAGTGGGGCACAGGGTGGGCAGGTAACGTGCCCCCCTGAGCGCTCTGTTCCATGCAGACCGTGTACGACCAGTACTTCATCACACTGTACAACATTGTCTACACGTCGCTGCCCGTGCTTGCCATGGGTGTCTTTGACCAGGTATGGCGGGGGGCAGTGAGAGGGTCCGTGGGTGTGTGAGGAGCTGGCCCCACTCCCTTTGTGCCCCCCTTGTGGGAAGAAGGGCTGCCTGGGTGCCCAGGCCAGGCTGTCCTTGTCCCTCTGTGGACCGTAGCCTGCCTGCGACTAAAGGGAGGTACCCAGAGTGTCCTGTTCCCCCAGGATGTGCCAGAGCAGCGGAGCATGGAGTACCCCAAGCTCTACGAGCCTGGGCAGCTGAACCTGCTCTTCAACAAGCGGGAGTTCTTCATCTGCATCGCCCAGGGCATCTACACATCCGTCCTCATGTTCTTCATCCCCTACGGCGTCTTCGCTGACGCCACTCGCGACGACGGTGCCCAGCTGGCTGACTACCAGTCCTTTGCCGTCACTGTTGCCACCTCCCTTGTGATTGTTGTCAGTGTGCAGGTAGGGATGTGGCTGCTCAGCCCCAGTCCCTTGGGGCACCGTGGGCACCCCCTTGCCCTGCTTCCTCCTGCATCCCTCCAGATCGGGCTGGACACAGGATTCTGGACAGCCATCAACCACTTCTTCATCTGGGGCAGCCTGGCCGCCTACTTCGCCATCCTCTTCACCATGCACAGTGACGGCCTCTTCCGAATGTTCCCCAACCAGTTCCGCTTCGTGGGTGAGTCCCTGGAGGGCTGCCCTGTGCCCCCAACCCCAGCAGGGTGCTGCCCCAGCCTGGCTCTCGCTGGACTCATGCTTCCCACCCCAGGCAACGCACAGAACACGCTAGCCCAGCCCACAGTCTGGCTGACCATCGCCCTCACCACTGTGGTCTGCATCATGCCTGTTGTGGCCTTTCGCTTCCTCAAGCTGGACCTGAAACCTGAACTCTCGGACACGGTGAGAGTGCGTGGCCATGGGGACGTGGGGGCCTGTCCCTGGGGACAGGTGGCTCCACGGGTCCCTGACCCTGTCCCTGTGTCCCAGGTGCGCTACACTCAGCTGGTTCGGAAGAAGCAGAAAACGCAGCACCGGTGCATGCGGCGCGCAGGGCGTGTGGGCTCACGCCGCTCCGGCTACGCCTTCTCCCACCAGGAGGGATTCGGAGAGCTAATCATGTCTGGCAAGAACATGCGGCTCAGCTCCTTGGCGCTCTCTAGCTTTGCCTCCCGCCCCAGCGCCAGCTGGATCGAGACCCTGTGGAAGAAGAAGGGCGGTGAGGGCAGTGGTGCCGGCAGTCCCAGTGGCACGGCTGACAAGACCCTCAAGGTGTGAGGCTGGAGAGTCACATCCCCTCCAGTGCAGCCGGGGCCCCCCTTCCTCTCCCCCTGACTCTGGGAGAACAAAGCCCTTCGTCGAGGGGGTCCCATGGTGGGAGCAGAGGTCGTGTGGGCATCGATGCTGAGGTTTGGAGGAGTCTGGACTATCACACTGTAGCCAAAAAATATGCTCTTTCCCTCCCTGGGGCGGATGGACGGACGGACTGACCTCATCCCCCATTCGCTCCTCTGTCAGTATTCACCTCCACGGAGTGCAAATGCCCCATCACACACGAATGTATCCATGCCAGAGGTGGAGGGGCCTGGGGCAGCTGTGGCCCCCTCGCCATCCCTCACCCACGTGTCTTCTTTTTATATAAACAAAGTCAAAAAACACCCACCAAAAAATAGCAACCAAAAAAAAAAAAGACCAAAAAAAAAAAAAAAAAGGAAGGAAAAGCCCTCCGAGTTTACAGAGCAACTTGTTTCTTGTCCAATTGGGTAGGAGAGAACGGGGAGGGGAGGAAGGTCGCCCTCCTTGTCCCTCCGCCTCGGGGTACAGCAGTACAGCGGGTGCCGGGTGGGAAAGGGGAAGCGTTCCCGTGCTACAGGGACTGGGGTGTTGGCGGCTGCCGTGATTCACTCCCACGCGGGGTCTTGCGCAACCCTCAGTCTCTGCTTCCTCCCTGCTTGCCAGCTCCCGCGGGACTGAGCGCTCCTGGATTGTGGGTGGACATTGGGGGATCCCCAGGGGCTTCCGGGGGTGTTGGGATCCCGGGGACGCAATACCAAAGATGTGCCTGTTGAGGCGGGTGTTGGTGAGGGCTGGAGGGGGTTTAGGGGCTGTTTGGGGTTATTTCGGTGGAGGGGTGGATAATTTATTACTCGTTTCTGTGTGGCGGAATTGTATCATTTTATGGCTCCACTGAGAAAAAAAAAGAACCAAAAACCAGCTTTTTTTTTTAATTTAAAAAAGAAAATAATATTCTGAGCAGCTTCTGCCATGTCCTGTGTCCGGTGGGATACCGGGGGGGGGATCCGGGGATTGGAGGGGGCGGTGGCGGCTCGGTCCGCCCCCGGTGCCGCTGTCCCCGCCCCCCC
>NW_020924075.1:0-322 GCF_003984885.1 Neopelma chrysocephalum | reverse complement strand
TTCAGCAGCAAAACAAAGATTATTATGGGAAAGATTGGTTTTCTATCACTCCAGTCCCCCCGGCAGTTCAATCAGTCTTGCTCCGGGCACAACCTTCTGCCCCCCCTTAAGAGAAGGTTGTGGATTCAGATTCGCCTAAAGCTCCTGCCCCTGTAGAATCCACAGGTGCAAGCAAAAGTGCTAACCTGTGGCCACAGCCCCCCCCTCCTGCTTTAGAAGCTAAAGAGCCTGTCCCTGGGACATGTACTGACTTGGCGGAGGCCATGGCTAAAGAGCAGAGGGAAACCTGGGCAGCGTTCGCTAAACATTGCCTGACACAAGG
>NW_020924074.1:0-1019 GCF_003984885.1 Neopelma chrysocephalum | reverse complement strand
AAACCTCATCTCTATACCTCCTACAGCTTCCATTTCATAAATTCACAGATTTGTTTGGGTTGCAAAGGACCTTTAACTTTATCTTGTTCCACCCCACTGTTGTGGGCAGGAACACCCTGCACTATGCAAGGTTTCTCCAAGCCCTGTCCAACCTGGCCTTGAACACTTCCAGGGATGGGGCACCCACAGATGCTCTGGCAACCTGTGCCGGTGTCTCAGCACCCTTACAGCAAAGAATTCCTTCCTAATATCTAATGTAAACCTGCCCTCTGTTAGCTGAAAACTGATAGCCTTCATCCTGTCACTACATTCCCTGACAAATGGTGCCTCCCCATCTTTTCGGGAGGCCCTCTTTAGGTCCTCTTATCTACAAGAGTCAGCATCAGAGATCAGACAGGTAGCAGATTACATCCGGGCCGCAGCCTGAAGCCCAGCAAAGGACAGACATGGAGTAGTTCAGATTTGACAGCACTGAATGATGCAGGTAGTAATTTCATTTGATGAGAAAAACACTCAGGAAGGTGAGAGGCACAACTGCAAATGAGGAGAAGGAAATGTGTTCTGAACATATTTGAATCCTGGTTATTACCTGGCATAGAACAGCAGGTAGGCTTGCTGCCTGAGAACTGTGTCAATGGAACGCAGCTTCACAGACTCATCGTCCATCCGGTACCACAATCCATTGCTGGCCTGTAAAAAAAAGGCAAGAATCTCTGCATGGTTTCTCTCCAAAAACACAGGTAGAAAACTGCCAAACCAAGAGCATGTCAAAACAAATGTAGCCCAGCCGCTCAGGAGGCCTTCTGCCCCAAAACTTTGGCTGTCAGTAACGCTGACAGGAGAATTTCTCTTCCCCAGCACACATTTTTGCCCATTGGGAAGGAAGTTGCTCTTTACCTTTGTGTAGCAGAAACAGTGTCCTCCATGACAGCTGACACCACTGTGCACCAGGACAGCATATAAGGAGTAGAGGAGTGGTTCTCCATCCGCCTGAGACATGTATGGGCGAAGATCCAAGT
>NW_020924073.1:0-2700 GCF_003984885.1 Neopelma chrysocephalum | reverse complement strand
CAGGACTGAAAACAGGAAACAACAGCCCTTATCGCCAGGAAAGAAAGCCTGGAAGCTTTTGCTTTGTGGTGCAGTTACTTTGTCTGCCGGAAGACTCCATTAGTAGCACGAGCTTTCTGTGCTGGCACCTTTGTTGTGGGAGGAATCTTCGTCCCTAGGCAATTTTGGGAGTCGGTCTGGCAGATGTGAGGCAGGTGTGAAAAAAGCAAACAACAGCCCTTATTGCCAGGAAAGAAAGCCTGGAAGCTTTGGCTTTGTGGTGCAGTTGGTAGGCCAGCCTCCTGATCCCATGGGCAGCAAGAGCTTTCTGTGCTGGCACCTTTGATGTGGGAGGAGTCTTCGTCCGTAGGCAACTTTGAGAGTCGGGCTGGCAGTTGGGAGTCAGGGCTGAAAACAGGAAACAACAGCCCATATCGTCAGGAAGGAAAGCAAGAAAACTTTTGCTTTGTGGTGCAGTGGCTTTGTCTGCCAGCAGACACCATTAGTAGCAAGAGCTTGCTCTCCTGGCACCTTTGTTCTGGGAGGAATTTTTGTCCGTAGGCAATTTTGGGAGTCGGGCTGGAAGTTGGCAGGCAAGCCGGAAAACTGGAAACAACAGCCCACTACCCCAGGAAAGAAACCCTGGAAGCTTTAATTTTTTCATGCTGTTGGTGAGTCATCCTGGGCACTCAATGAGCAACAAGAGCTTTCTGTGCTGGCACCTTTGGTGTGGGAGGAATCATCCATATGCAATTTTGGGAGTTGGGCTGGCAGTTGGGAGGCAGGGCTGAAAACAGGAAACAACAGCCCATATCGCCCGGAAAGAAAGCCTGAAAGCTTTTGTTTGTGGTGCAGTTGTTTTGTCAGCCCGAAGACTCCATTAGTAGCACGAGCTTTCTGTGCTGGCACCTTTGTTCTGTGAGGAATCTTTGTCTGTATGCAATTTTGGGAGTCGGTCTGGCAGATGTGAGGCAGGTGTGAAAAAAGCAAACAACAAACTTATCCCCAGGAAAGAAAGCCAGGAAGCTATGGCTTTGTGGTGCAGTAGGTAGGCCAGGCTAAGCACTTCAACAGCAGCAAGAGCTTTCTGTGCTTGCACCTTTATTGTGGAAGGAATCTTCATCCGTAGGCAATTTTGGGAGTCGGTCTGGCATTTGGGAGGCACGGCTGAAGACAGGAAACCACAGCCCTTATCGCCAGGAAAGAAAGTCTGGAAGCTTTGGCTTTGTGGTGCAGTTGCTTTGTGTGCCAGAAGACTCCATTAAGAGCAAGAGCTTTCTGTGTTGGTTCCTTTGTTCTGGGAGGAATCTTCGTCCATAGGCAATTTTGGGAGTCGAGCTGGCAGTTGGGAGTCAGGGCTGAAAACAGGAAACAACAGCCCTTATCGCCAGGAAAGAAAGCCTGGAAGCTTTTGCTTTCTGGTGCAGTTACTTTGTCTGCCTGAAGACTCCATTAGTAGCACGAGCTTTCTGTGCTGGCACCTTTGTTCTGGGAGGAATCTTCGTCCCTAGGCAATTTTGGGAGTCGGGCTGGCAGATGTGAGGCAGGTCTGAAAAAAGCAAACAACAGCCCATATCGCCAGGAAAGAAAGCCTGGAAGCTTTGGCTTTGTGGTGCAGTTGGTAGGCCAGGCTAAGCACTTCAGCAGCAGCAAGAGCATTCTGTGCTTGCACCTTTTGTGCGGGAGGAATCTTTGTCTGTATGCAATTTTGGGAGTCGGGCTGTCAGATGTGACGCAGGGCTGAAAACAGGAAACAACAGCCCCCCTTCAGCAGAAAAGAAAGCCTGGAAGCTTTGACTTTGTGTTGCAATTCGTGTGTCGGCCTGGAGACTAGACTAGAAACAGCAAGAGCTTTCTGTGCTGGCACCTTTGATGTGGGAGGAGTCTTCGTCCGTAGGCAATTTTGGGAGTCGGGCTGGCAGTTGGGAGGCAGGGCTGAAGACAGGAAACAACAGCCCTTATCATCAGGAAAGAAAGGAAGAAAGCTTTTGGTTTGTGGTGAAGTTACTTTTTCTGCCAGCAGACACCATTAGTAGCAAGAGCTTGCTCTCCTGGCACCTTTGTTCTGGGAGGAATTTTTCCCCGTAGGCAATTTTGGGAGTCGGTCTGGCATTTGGGAGGCACGGCTGAAGACAGGAATCCACAGCCTTATCCCCAGGAAAGAAAGTCTGGAAGCTTTGGCTTTGTGGTGCAGTTGCTTTGTGTGCCAGAAGACTCCATTAGGAGCAAGAGCTTTCTGTGCTTGCTCCTTTGTTGTGGGAGGAATCTTCGTCCATAGGCAATTTTGGGAGTCAGGCTGGCATTTGGGAGGCAGGACTGAAAACAGGAAACAACAGCCCTTATCGCCAGGAAAGAAAGCCTGGAAGCTTTTGCTTTGTGGTGCAGTTACTTTGTCTGCCGGAAGACTCCATTAGTAGCACGAGCTTTCTGTGCTGGCACCTTTGTTGTGGGAGGAATCTTCGTCCCTAGGCAATTTTGGGAGTCGGTCTGGCAGATGTGAGGCAGGTGTGAAAAAAGCAAACAACAGCCCTTATTGCCAGGAAAGAAAGCCTGGAAGCTTTGGCTTTGTGGTGCAGTTGGTAGGCCAGCCTCCTGATCCCATGGGCAGCAAGAGCTTTCTGTGCTGGCACCTTTGATGTGGGAGGAGTCTTCGTCCGTAGGCAACTTTGAGAGTCGGGCTGGCAGTTGGGAGTCAGGGCTGAAAACAGGAAACAACAGCCC
>NW_020924072.1:0-922 GCF_003984885.1 Neopelma chrysocephalum | reverse complement strand
ACAATTTCATTTTAAGCATCTGTGTATTTGGATACAGAAACTCCCCGATCAACATGTTGTTTGGTGCATTCACGTGGGTGTTTTATCTGAGCATGTTCATATTTCCACAAATGGGGAACTATTTGCCTATTTTAATGCTCTCTTTAAGACCAGGGAGAGGGATCCAAATTGCTTTACTAGTATACTATGTTTATGTCATCATAACCTCAGAAGCAATGAGTTTCATTGTAAATGTGTATTCAGTCCTGTTTACCTGTCCTGGTTTAGGTTGCTACCTCTGGGGCCTCATTAAAAATTGCACCCAGCCCTTTGGGGGAACAGTGGGGAATGGTGGTTTCCAGCCTCTCACCTCCTTCTTTCCCTTCAGACCTGGGACAACAGTTTTTGAAAATATTGATTTTCCTTTTGATGCTAAGGACGGCATAATGTTATTGTTAGTGTTGCTCTGTCTGCTGCTCTGTCTGCTCTGTACTGTTTACACCATGCTTAGGGTCAGAACAGGGCCTTCTAGGGAGGCTGTTTGGACGCCTGTCCTGGGAATGGATAACGCTGAGTGGCACGGGAAGTGGGAGGACATCGGCCAGTATTTGGAGAAGTTTTCTCCTCCCATGATCTGGAAATTCACCCCTGAACAACTGCAGGATCCTGTCAGCATGATAAAACTGGTAAAGGAAAAATGCTCTGGCAGCTCCAGAGATGGTCAGCTCACAGCAACCTGCTGGGCCCTGGCCACTGCTTACCGGGCACTGCTTGACATGGTACAGCACTGCCAGGGGGAGGAGAGAAGGAGCAAATCAACTGGCACCACGTCCACACAAACTACAGCTGAGTCGGAGGGAGTAAGAAATAAATCAACTGGCACCATGCCCACACAAACCATCGAGGAGCCAGAAGGACAACAGAAACCAATAGCAGTCGCCCC
>NW_020924071.1:1704-5822 GCF_003984885.1 Neopelma chrysocephalum | reverse complement strand
CAGGGCGGCGGCGGCCGAGGGGCTGCGGAGACCCCCAGAGAGCATCCGGCTCAGGAGGGGTGAGACCCCCCAAAAATAACCCCAAAATATCCCCAAAATATCCCCCGAGGGGCTGCGGAGACCCCCCGAGAGCATCCGGCTCAGGAGGGGTGAGACCCCCGAAATATACCCTAAAATATTCTCAAATACACCCCCAAATATCCCCAAGATAATCCGAAAGTATTCTCAAAACGTCCCCAAAATATCCCTAAAATATTCCCAAAATATCCCCAAAATATCCCCCAAAATAATCCCCCAAAATAACCTCAAAATGTCCCCAAAATAATCCCAAAACAATCCCTGAATTAACTGCAAAATAACCCCAAAACAACCCCAAAATATCCCTAAAATAATCCCAAATTAACCCCAAAATATGCCCAAAATATCTCCTCAGGGGCTGCGGAGACCCCCCGACAGCATCTGGCTCAGGAGGGGTGAGAACCCCCAAAAATAACCCTCAAATGTCCCCAAATACACCCCCAAATATCTCCAAAATAATCCCAAAATATCCCCCCAAAATAACCCCAAAACCACCCTGAAATAGCCCCAAAATATTCTCAAAATAACCCCAAAATAGTCCTGAAATATCCTGAAAATAACCCCAGAATATCCCCAAAATAACCTCAAAATATCCCCAAAATACACCCCAAAACAACCCCCAAATTAACCCCAAAATAACCCCAAATAACCCCAAAAATGCCCTGCTGGGTTTTTGGGGTCTTCTGGTGTGTTTCTGGGGTGCCCTGACCCGTTTTTGGGCCCCCCAGACCCCGATGTTCTGGACACCTGGTTCTCCTCCGCCCTGTTTCCCTTTGCTGCTCTGGGATGGCCCCAACAGGTGAGACCCCAAAGATCCCCCAAATATCCCCTCAAATATCCCCAAACATCCCCCAAATATCCCCCCAAATGTCCCCCCAAATGTCCCTGACACCTCCAGGTGACTCTGGGGGTCTTTGGGGGGTCTTTGGGGGTCTCTGAGGTTCTCTGGGGATCTTGAGGGGTCTCTGAGGGTCTCTGGGGTTCTCTGGGGGGTTCAGGGTGGTCTTTGGGGATCTCTCAGGATCTTGGGGGGTCTCTGGTGGTCTCTGGGGTCTCTGGGGGGTTCTGGGGGTTCTCTGGGGATCTCTGGGGTTCTCTGGGGATCTTGGGGGGTCTTGGGGGATCTCTGGGGGGTTCAGGGTGGTCTCTGGGGTTCTCTGGGATCTTGGGGGATCTGTGGGGGTCTCTGGGGGGTTCTGGGGGTCTCTGGGATCTTGGGGGGTCTTTGAGGGTTTCTGGTGGTCTCTGGGGTCTCTGAGGATTTTGGGGGGTCTCTGGGGGTCTCAAGGGATCTTGGGGGGTCTCTGGTGGTCTCTGGTGGTCTCTGGGGTTCTCTGGGGTGTTTTGGGGGACTCAGGGTGGTCTCTGGACATCTCTGGGGTCTCAGGGGGTCTCGGGGGATCTCTGGGGTTCTCTGGGAATCTTGGGGTCTCTGGGGGATCTCTGGGTGGTCTCTGGGGTGTCTCTGGGGGTCTCTGGGGTTCTCTGGGGGTCTCAGGCCCCCTCTGACCCCCTTTTGTCCCCCTTTTTGTCCCCCCAGACCCCCGACCTGCGCCGGTTCTTCCCCTCCTCGCTGCTGGTGACGGGCAGTGACCTCCTGTTCTTCTGGGTGGCCCGGATGGTCATGATGGGCCAGCAGCTCACGGGGCACCTGCCCTTCCACCAGGTCCCTAAGGGGGTCCCTGATGTCACCTGGGGGTCCCTGGGGGTCCCCAAACATCCCTGGGGATCCCCGATGTCCCCCGAGGGTCCCCAAACCCTGGGGGTTGTTGGTTCTGGCCGTGCTGGGCCAGCAGCTCACGGGGCACCTGCCCTTCCACCAGGTCCCAAAGGGGGTCCCTGATGTCCCAGGGGGGTCCCCAAATGCCCCCAATGTCCCCTGATGTCCCCAAGTGTCCCCAAATCTGCCTCCCACGTTCCCGGGGTCTTGTTGATTCTTGGGGTTTTTGAGGGTTCCTTGTTGGTTCTGGGGGTCCCTGAGGGTTCCTTGGGGGTTCCTTGTTGGTTTTGGGGGTTCCTGGGGGTCCCCAAGTGGCCCCTGGGGGTCCCCAAATGTCCTCAATGTCCCCAAGTGTCCCCTGATGTCCCCTAATGTCCCTGAGGGTCCCCAAACCTCCCCCAACAATCCCCGGGGTTTGTTGGTTCTGGGGGTTCCTTGTTGGTTCTGGGGGTTCCTGGGGGTCCCCAAGTGTCCCCTGGGGGTCCCCGATGTCATCTGGGGGTCCCCAAACATCCCCGAGGGTCCCCAAACCCTGGGGGTTGTTGGTTCTGGCCGTGCTGGGCCAGCAGCTCACGGGGCACCTGCCCTTCCAGCAGGTCCCAACGGGGGTTTTGGGGTCCCTTGTCTTTTTGGGGGGGGGTCCCTTGTCCCTTTTGGGGTGTCCATCCTCCTTTCCTAGGGATCCCTTGTCTTTTTTGGGGGTTTCCACGTCCATTTTGGGGGGTTTCTTATCCCTTTTTGGGGTCCATCCTCCCTTCCTGGGGTCCCCTTGACCTTTTTGGGGGGTCCCTTGTCCCTTCCTGGGGATCCCTTGGCCCTTTTTGGGGTCCCTTGTCCCTTTTGGGGGGTTCCTTGTCCTTTTTGGGGGGTTCCTTGTCCCTTTCTTTGGGCTCCCCTGTCCCTTGTGGGGTCTCTTGTCCCTTTTAGGGTCCCCTTGTCCCTTTTGGGGTCCCTTGTCCCTTCTTGAGGGTCCCCTTGTCCCTTTTGGGGGGTCTCTTGTCCCTTCCTGGGGGTCCCTTGTCCCTTAGCCCTTTTTGGGGTCCCCTTGTCCCTTTTGGGGGGTTCCTTGTCCCTTTTAGGGTCCCTTGTCCCTTCCTGGGGGTCCCTTGTGGGGTCTCTTGTCCCTTTTTGGGGTCCCTCATCCCTTCCTGGGAGTCCCTTTTCCCCCTTTCCGAGGGTCCTGCTCCTTTCCTGGGTGCCCCCCTCCCCTTTTTAGGATGCCCTGTTCCCCCCTGGGCCCCCCTGCCCCAATTTGGGGGTCCCACCTCCCCAATTTGGGGGTCTCACCCCCCTTGTTGCCCCCCCAGGTTCTGCTGCACTCCCTGGTCCGGGATTCCCGGGGCCGGAAAATGAGCAAATCCCTCGGGAACGTCGTCGACCCCCGGGACGTCATCGGGGGGGCCACGCTCCAGGTACCCCCCGGGACCCCCCTGAGCCCCCAAAGAGCCCCCCCCACCTCCAGGGGGTTGTTTATTGTAGGGTCTCCCCCGGGCAGGAGCTGCAGGAGAAGCTGCGGAGCCGCGTCCTCGACCCCCACGAGCTGCGGGCGGCCACCGAGGGGCAGGTGGGACCCCCCAAAACCTGCTCCTGGGAGCCCCAAAACCCACCCTAAACCTCCCCAAAACCTGCCCCTGGAACCCCTAAAACTCTCCCCAAAACCCGACCCTGCGACCCCCAAAAACCTGACCCTGAGACCCCCAAAACCCGCTCCTGGAACCCCCAAAACCTGCACCTGGGAGCCCCGAAACTCTCCCCAAATCCCAGCCCTAGAACCTCCAAAACTTGGCCCTGGGACCCCCCAAAACCCACCCCTGGGACCCCCAAAACCTGTCCTTGGGAGCCCCAAAACCCACCCTAAACCTCCCCAAAACCTGGCCCTGAGACCCCCCAAAACCTGCCCTAAACCTCCCCAAAACCTGCCCCTGGAACCCCCAAAACTCTCCCCAAAACCTGATCCTGGGACCCCCAAAAACCTGGCCCTGAAACCCCCAAAACCTGCACCTGGGAACCCCAAAACCTGCCCTAAACCTCCCCAAAACCTGGCCCTGAGACCCCCCAAAATCTGCCCCAAACCTTCCCCTGGAACCCCCAAAACTCTCCCCAAAACCCAGCCCTGGGACCCCCAAAAACCCGGCCCTGGGACCCCCAAAACCTATTCCTGAGACCCCCAAAACCTGCCCCTAAACTCTCCCCAAAACCCACCCCTGGGAACCCCAAAATCTGCCCCGAGACCCCCCAAACTGCCCCCAAACCCCCCCATTTCCCCCCCAAATCCCCCCCATTCCCTCCCCAAACCCCTCCAATTCCCCCTCAAGCCCCT
>NW_020924071.1:360-1604 GCF_003984885.1 Neopelma chrysocephalum | reverse complement strand
CCCCCCCAGGAGCGGAAATGCGGGTGGACGTGGGGGAGGTGCTGAGTCAGCGCCGCTTCTGCAACAAGGTCTGGAACGGGACCCGCTTCGTCCTGGGGGCCCTGGGGGGGGGATTCCGGCCCCCCCACCCCGAGCAGGTATGTGGGGGGCTAAAGGGGACCCTCAGGGACCCCCCAGAACCCACAGGGACCCCCAGAATCTACAGGGACCCTCAGGGACCACCCAGAACCCACAGCGACCCCCCAGAATCCACAGGGACCACCAGGGACCACCAGAACCTACAGAGACACCCCAAAACCTACAGGGACCACCAGGGACCCCCCAGAACTCACCAGGATGCCCCAGAGTTCACAGGGACCCCCAAAACCTACAGGGACCTACAGGGACCCCCCCAGAACCTACAGAGATCCCCCAGAGTTCACAGGGACCCCCTGAACCTACAGGGACCACCAGGGACCCCCAGAGTCCTCCTGGACCCCCAAGGACCCCCCAGAACTTACAGGGACCCCCTGAACCTATAGGGACCACCAGGGGCCCCCAGAATCCACAGGGACCCCCCAGAATCCACAGGGATTCTCAGAGACCACCCAGAACTCACCGGGACCCCACAGAACCTACAGGGACCCCCCAGAATACCCCAATCCCATCCCAGGGGATCCCATGGAGCGCTGGATTCTGTCTGACCCTCCCCAATCCCCCCCAAATCCCATCCCAATCCCATTCCAGGTCATTCCCAGTGATCCCATGGAGCGCTGGGTGCTTTCCCGCCTGGCCGGGGCCGTATCCGAGTGCAGCCGCCGCCTGGAATCCCTGGAATTGCACCTGGCCCTGGGGGCCGTGCAGCACTTCTGGCTCCGCAGCTTCTGCGACGTCTTCCTGGTGGGTTCCCAAAAAATCCCCCTTTTCCCAGGGGTTCCAAAAATCCCCCTTTCCTGGTGGGTTCCCAAAAAATCCCCCTTTTCCTGGGGGGTTCCCAAAAATCCCCCTTTTCCCAGGGGGCCCCAAAAATCCCCCTTTCCTGGTGGGTCCCAAAATCCCCCTTTCCCTGGAGATCCCAAAATCCCCCTTTCCCGGGGGTTCCAAAAATCCCCCCTTTCCCTGGAGATCCCAAAATCCCCCTTTCCCAGAGATCCCAAAATCCCCCTTTCCCAGGATCCCAGAATCCCCCTTTTCTGGGGGATCTCAAAATCCCCCTTTTCTGGTGGGTTCCCAAAAATCCCCCTTTTCCTGGGGATCCCAAAATC
>NW_020924071.1:0-350 GCF_003984885.1 Neopelma chrysocephalum | reverse complement strand
TCTGGTGGGTTCCCAAAAATCCCCCTTTTCCTGGGGATCCCAAAATCCCCTTTTTTCCGGGGGTTTGGGGCCTCCCTGGGGGGTCTCCAGCCCCGTTTTGGGGCTCCTTGGTGGCCCCAAATGGCCCCAAATCTGCTTTTTCCATGTTCCCTTTTGGGGGTCTCAGCCCCCGTTTTGGGGGGCCTTGTCCCACTTTGGGGTGTCCCCGTGTCCCCAAATGTCCCAATTCCCCCATTTTGGGGTCCTTGTGCACATTTTTGGGTCCTTGTCACCCTTTTGGGTGTCCCAGCCCCCATTTTGGGTGTCTCAGCCCCCATTTTGGTGTCCCAGCCCCCATTCCGGGGGTCCCT
>NW_020924070.1:0-1039 GCF_003984885.1 Neopelma chrysocephalum | reverse complement strand
CCAGGATCTGCAGCAGCTGTCGGTGCCCGAGCTTAGCGGGCGTCCCCACGGAGCAACAGTCTCGAGTGAAGGATGAGCATCGCTCACCCCAGCAGTCCTGACACCCCATTTTTATCAGCTCCACATTACACCACGTAGGGCCAGTACACAGTATAAGGTGATGCCTGAGTGGCAGCCAAACCCCGCCTGTTCATCACCTGATAGCAACAGTCTGCACATGCCCTACTTGTGGGGCGAGGGGCGAGCGACCCCTGCCCACATGATCTTCCTCTCATCATCATCTTTCTCACCCCTATGACCTCTACCATTGTGTTTCAAGGGTAGATGTATCTATCTTGCAATATGTAGCAAAACCAAGAAGGAACTCAGCTCTGATAATAGGGGATATCAGGCTGACTTGCTAAAAAGCACAATGGACCTTACAATGAGCTTGTGCCATGAAGTTCCATTGTACCATACTCTAGCTGGTTTCACATCCTAATATGATTTTCTTTATCACCCTCAATGCTCCATTGATCATCTAATTCAAAAGTACCCCCCTAACAGCCATTAACAGTGACAATCTTGTCTCACCTTAAAATCATTCACAGCTCACTTGTTTTTTAATATTTAGTCACAGGTTAGTATTAGACGGTGAGCTGGGAGAAAACGTGAGCAATCCAAGAAAACACTGTTGGTACAGTCCTGTCACAAAATGAGGTCAATGGCTCTTTGTGAAACTAAAGCAGCAGAGGAAATGCAAGATGACTTGGGTGAGACGTCCACGGCACTTAATCACCACCTGAAAAATCTGACTGCCACCTTCACGGCCGTTTCACCCAGTGGAAGACCCCAACAGGGTTCTACAGGCCCAGAACTGACTTATTTTCTTCAAGATTTAATAATGCATCTAAAAAGAAGCTATCATCTCTCTCTACAAATGTGTCTTAGATTAAGGTCTAGAAACATTGAATGTAATGATAAAAGCTGAGATTTTGATCTCTTCTTGTTACTCCAAACACATGGGTCTTAAGTTACGCGCCTGTGCCTTTAATTCAGC
>NW_020924069.1:0-1569 GCF_003984885.1 Neopelma chrysocephalum | reverse complement strand
CTCTAAATGTGATGTCTCCATCATCCAGACACAAAGCCGTGCTTTGGGCCTCCCTGCACCAGTCTTGTTTTTCCAGCTCCTTAACCGCATCAGAACAAGACCAACAAAATTACTTGTTTTTATATTCTTGTAGTGGGTTGACCCTGGCCAGATACCAGGTACCCACTAAAGCTGCTCTCTCGCTCTCCCTGTGCAACTGGGCAGAGGAGAGAGAAAAAAAACAACATAGAATTCATGAGTAGAGATAAGAGCTGGGAGAGGTCAGTGACTGATCACCTTCATGGGTAAACCAGACTCAAAGTGAGGATAGTACTTATATTTATTATTAACAGGATAAGAGCCAAAGAGTGAGAAATAAAAGTCTTAAAAACACCTTCCCCCACCTTTCCTTCCATGTTCTCCCTCCTCCCCCCCAGTTGTTGTTTCTGCTGCTGCTCAGGGAGAGGAGTTGGAGTCCTTCCCCTGCTCCCATGGGGTCCCTCCCACGGGAGATAGTCCTTGATGGACCTCTCCAACATGAGTCCATCCCTCGGGCAGCAGCTCTTCCCAACCTGCTGTCCCGTGGGTCACTGCTCCTTGGGGTCAGTCCCTCACAGATGAGCTGTACTGGCGTGGGTCCCCCCACAGGGGCCACGAGTCCTGCCCAGGAAAAGCGTGCTCCAGCCTGGGCTTCCCTCTCCATGGGCTGCAGGTCCTTGCCAGGACCCTGCTCCATCCTGGGCCTGCCACGGGGTCACAGCCCCCTTCCTGCATCCACCTGCTCCAGCGTGGGAGCCTCCATGGGCTGCAGGGGGGTCTCTGCACCCTAATGCTCCCCCATGGGCTGCAGGGGGGTCTCTGCACCCCGATGCTCCCCCAGGGGCTGCAGGGGCACAGCTGCCCCACCCTGCTCTGCCCCACGGGCTGCAGGGCCTCAGCTCCAGCACTTGGAGCCCCTCCCGCCCCTCCTTCTGTGCTGACCTTGGTGTCTACTTTGTTATTCCTATGTTCTCACTCCACTCTTCCCTGGCTGGAATTCCTTCTTTTTCTTAAATATGTTATCCCAGAGGCGTTACTGTCGCTCCTGACTGGCTTGGCCTTGGCCAGCGGCAGGAATTCCATCCTGGAGCCGGCTGGCATTGGCTCCATGGGACAGGGGAAGCTTCTGGCAGCTTCTAATAGAAGCCACCCCTGTAGCCCCCCCGCTACCAAAACCCAGCCACAGAAACCCACTGCACCCAGTTACTTCCACTTGCCCCAGGATGGCTCCAGTTTCCATCAGTATGATCCCAGTCACTCCCAGTCACTCCCAGTTTATGCCAGTTGCCTCCAGCATGCACCCTGTCACTCCCAGTTACTCCCAGTTGGCTTCCAGCATGGCCCCACTGGCTCCCAGTTCTCCCCTGCGTAGTTCCAGTCACTCCCAGTTTGATCCTGGTCCCTTACAGTTACTCCCACTATGATTCCAGTATGGTGCTGGTCACTCCCACTATGATCCCAGTCACACCCAATAGGATCCCAGTTGCCCTCAAGGTGGTCCCAGTTGCTCCCAGCCCCCCTTCCACCCCCAGATGGTTCCTTTCACTCTCA
>NW_020924068.1:443-3423 GCF_003984885.1 Neopelma chrysocephalum | reverse complement strand
GTTATCCCCCCTAAATCCCTGCCTGTACCCCCTGCCTGCACCCCCTTCCCTGTTCCTCCTTCCCTCCCCTTTTTCTGTTCCCTCTTCCTTGTTCCCCTTTTTCCTGTTCCCTTTTTCCCTCCCCCCTTTTCTTCCTGTTTTTCTCCCCCTTTTCTCCCCCTTTTTTCTCCTCCTTTTTTTTCTTCCCCAAACCCCCTCAAATCCCCCCCCAAACTACCCCAATTCCCATCCAAATCCCCCCAGCACCCCCCAGCCCCCCCAAATCCTTCCCAATTCCCCGTAAACTTCCCCAATCCCCCCCAAAGTCCCCCAGTTCCCCCCCAAATCCTCCCCAATTCCCCCCAAAGTCCCCCAATTCCCCCCAAACACCCTCAGGATCCCCCCAAACTATCCCAATTCCCATCCAAATCCCCCCAGGACTCCCTCAAATCCCCCCCAAACTCCCGCAGTTCCCCCCAACATCCCCTCCAAATCCCCTCAAATCCCCCTAAATCCCCCCAAAACTCCTCCCAACTCCCCCCAACTCCCCCCTGTGCCCCTCCCCAGAGCCCCCCACCCACCTCCTGGCCGAGGTTCTCTCCTGCCAACCGGACACCCCTTCCCTGGACCTTTCCCTCACCTTGGACGGGCAGCGACTCTACAGCTTCGACTTCCCGGGATCCCGGTGGCTCCCGGCGCTCCCGGAGCTGCCCCCGCTGCCCCCGGACCTGGAGCCCCCCCCGGAGCTGCGCCTGGACGTGGAGCTGTGCCAGGGGGTCCTGGACGGGCTCGGCCGCTCGGCCGCCGGGGTCCTGCCCCAGGCCAGGGGTTGGTGACAGGGGGGACACAGGGGGGTCCTGCTGGGTGGGGGGTGGATGGAGGAGGAATTTGGGGGGGGAATTTGGGGGTTACACCCCCAGGTCAGTGGATCCGTGGATTCCCAGGTGTCCCCCAAGAAGATGGGGATGAAAGGATGGAAGAACTCGGGGAAAGAAGGGATGGAGACGAGGGAAGAACTTGGGGGATGGAAGAACTTTGGGGGCGGAAGGGATGGAGGAACTTGGGGATGGAAGGATGGAGAGAATGGGAAAACTTAGGGGTGGAAAAGACCTGGATTCAGAAAAAAAACAACCTGGCTTCAGTGAAAAGCTCAACCCCGAGGCTGGGATTGGAGGTTCCCCCACCCCTGGAGCCCCCCAAGGCCAGGATTCGGGGTGGGACCTCCAAAGGGTCCCATCCCACCGTTTTTTACGGGATGCAATCCCGCAGGAATGCCGGTGGTCCGAGTGTTCCCGGCGCTGCCGCTGGCGCTGGGCGAGGCCAACACCCTGCTGTGCCTGGTGGAGAACGTCTTCCCGCCGGCCCTGGACGTCACCTGGACCCGGGGGGGCGTCCCCGTCACCCGGGGGGTCACCCAGGGGCCCTTCACCCCCACCCCGGACCTCACCTTCTGGACCTTGTCCCGCCTGGAAGTGACCCCGGAGCGCGGGGACGTCTTCGCCTGCCTGGTGACCCCCCGGGGGGACAACGCCTCGGTGGTCACCTACTGGGGTGAGGGGGGGACACCACGGCGTGGGGGACACACCTGGGAGGGTCCTGGTCCTGGTCCCGGTCCTGGTGCTTCTGGTCCTGATCCTGGTCCCAGTCCCAGTTCTGGTCCTGTTCTCAGTCCTGATCCCAGTTCTGATCCTGGTCCCAGTCCCTAATCCTGGTCCTGGTTCTGGTTCCGGTCCTTGTCCCGATCCTGGATCTGATCCAGGTCCTGCTCCTGCTCCCGCTCCCAGTTCTGGTTGTGGGTCCTTGTCCCAGTTTTGATCCTGATCCTAGTCGTGGTCCCAATCCTGGTCCTGCTCCTGGTCCTTGTCCCCCTCCCGCTCCCAATCCCAATCCCAGTCCTAACGCCGCTGCCTCTCCTGAGCCGTGTCCCGTTCCCGCAGTGCCCCCGGAGCCTCCGGAGGTGCCGGAGCTGCCGCTGGTGCTTTGTGGGGCCGCGATGGCGCTCGGGGGGGTCCTGGGGCTCCTGGGGCTCTCCCTGCTCCTGCTTTCCCGGACGGATCCCCAAGGTACGTTTTGGGGGATCCCCCGAGGGGAGGGAGGGGCCTCGGGGATGTCCCTGACCCCCCTCTTTGTGTCCCCTCCCGCAGGTTGAGCAGAGGACGGAGAAGCTCCACGTGGGAATCTGGGAGGGGGACGAAGAACTGGGATGTTCCCGACCCCCAATTCCCATCATCCCAAATAAACTCTCTCCTTGGTTATGACTGAGCTCGTGTCCTCGTGTGTTCGTCCCGTTCCAGAGCCATTCCTGGACTTTTTCCACTGGGAAAGGCGGGATGTGACCCGTTGGTGGCTGATTTTGGGGTTCATCCCATTCCAGAGCCATTCCCAGAGGCTTTCCCAGCTGGAAAAGGTGGCTGATGTTGGGATTTATCCCAAATCCAGAGCTGTTCCCAGAGCTGTGTCCCAGTTTTCCCACTGGGAAATGTGGGATGTGGCCTACTGGTGGCTGATCTTGGGATTTATCCCATTCCAGAGCCATTCCCAGAGTTTTCCCACTGGGAAAGGTGGGATGTGACCTGTTGGTGGCTTCTCCAGTCCTGATCCTGGTCCCGATCCTGGTTCTGGTCCTAGTCCTGGCTCCGGTCCTGATTCTGATCCTGGTCCCAGTTCTGATCCTGGTCCTGCTCCTAGTCCTGCTCCCAGTCCTGATCCTGGTCCCAGTCCTTATCTTGATCCTGAGACCAGTCCTGAGTCCTGGTCCTGGTCCCGAGTCCTGGTCCTGGTCCCAAGTCCTGGTCCTGGTCCCTAGTCCTGGTCCCGATCCTGATCCCAGTCCTGATCCTGGCCCTGGTCCTGATCCTGGTCCTGATCCTGATTCTGATCCCACTCCCAGTTCTGCTTCTGGCCCTGATCCTGGTCCCGGTCCTGATCCTGATCCCACTCCCGGTTCTGCTCCTGGTCCCGGTCCTGATCCTGATCCCAGTCCCAGTTCTGCTCCTGGTCC
>NW_020924068.1:0-433 GCF_003984885.1 Neopelma chrysocephalum | reverse complement strand
GTCCCGGTCCTGATCCTGATCCCAGTCCCAGTTCTGCTCCTGGTCCCGGTCCTGCCTCTGCTCCCGCTGCTGATCCCGGTCCTGATCCTGCTCCCGCTGCTGATCCCGGTCCCGGTCCCGTCCTAAGTCGGGCTCGCGGCGGCCTCGGGTGGGTCCTGCCCGGCAACCGGTGACGCGCCTGTGTCGCCGCCGCTGATTGGCTGTGCCGGGGTCCCCCCGCCCTTGGGCGGGGCTCAGGGGCTCGGGCCGGGCTGGGGGGTCCGGGGGGGTCTCAGAGCGCGGCCGGACCCCCCAGACCAGCGATGTTGGTGCTGCTCCTCCTGGTGCTCGGGACCCCCCGCGCAGGTGGGATTTTGGGGGTGGGGACTTTTGGGGGCAAAGGGGGGAGGGTTTTGGGGGAGCTCAGTCCTGTGGGACCGCGGATTTTGGGGGG
>NW_020924067.1:0-725 GCF_003984885.1 Neopelma chrysocephalum | reverse complement strand
TGCCACCAGTGCCTGGGTCCTGTCTGCAGCAGCAGATTGCAGTGGGACGGGAGAAATGCTTTTCTGAGCCTCTGGGCTGGACACAGGCACAGCCTGACCCTGAACCCAAGGGAAACAAAGACAAATTTCACGGTTTTAGCTGGAACACGGTTAGGGGGGGGTTTCCTGAGGGCAGCACTACACCAGACTTTTGTGTGTGTGTGTGAGACAGGCAGAAGCACAAATGCCTGCACAGCCCAGAGCAGTCAGTGTGGGGCTGGGCTTGCTGCTGCACAGACCCCCAGGGAACAAACCCAGGCAATACTTTGGGTTTATTCCTTGCTCTGTGTCAATGGAATAGAACGTTCCACAGGAGCTCTGTCCCCCTCTGTGGCACCGAGTGGCTTGAAGCTGAAGAGAGGGGGTCAAGTGCAAGTTCCCTTCTGAAGTGTGTGTCCCTAAGGAGGACACTTGCGTTATTATTGCTTATTCTTTGTAATATCTTATAGATCTATCATACAATACCTTAGGATGGATTCTATAAAATACGTGCCATATATATGAGACAGAATATATCTGATTATTGCTTTATCTGCCTGTCCAGACAGATATTGTGTATGCACAGAGATTGTATTTGAGGGATATGTTCCTCTCAATACCCTGTTAGCTCCACTCCCAAGGCCAGCAAATTCCTGAAGCTCCCACTTCTGTGCCCTGCAGGTTTTGGCAGATTTGCAAGAGCAGGG
>NW_020924066.1:0-1116 GCF_003984885.1 Neopelma chrysocephalum | reverse complement strand
CCTTGAACTGGGAAGAAGTAAATAGGGCTGCACAGTGAGAATCCTAACAGTGGTGAGGGAGGGAAGCCAAGGAGCAGCAGTGAGGTGTGTGCAGTGCCCTTGCAGGCTGCCCTGCACACTCCCAGAGGGCAGCACTCTGCCAGGCGCTCCCGACGCTGCCCTTCACACTCCCAGGGCACTGGGGCTCCGAGCGGTGCTGTGCACACCCCCCACAGCCTGGCACGGTCACAGCCTGCCCACGGTGCCCGGCTGGCACAGCGTGCCCGAGCTCAGAGCCCCGCTCCGCACACACGACCCGCTCGCAGGCTCACACCTGTGCCAGCACACCCGTGCCCAGCACACCTGTGCCCAGCACACCTGCACCCAGCACACCTGTGCCAGCACACCTGCACCCAGCACACCTGCGCCCAGCACACCTGCACCCAGCACACCTGTGCCAGCACACCTGTGCCCAACACACCTGCACCAGCACACCTGCGCCCAACACACCTGCACCAGCACACCTGCACCCAGTACACCTGTGCCCAGCACACCTGCACCCAGCACACCTGTGCCAGCACACCTGCACCCAGCACACCTGCGCCCAGCACACCTGCACCCAGCACACCTGTGCCAGCACACCTGCACCCAGCACACCTGCGCCCAGCACACCTGCACCCAACACACCTGTGCCCAGCACACTTGTGCCAGCACACCTGCACCCAGCACACCTGCACCCAGCACACCTGCACCCAACACACCTGCACCAGTACACCTGCACCCAGTACACCTGCACCCAACACACCTGCGCCCAACACACCTGTGCCCAGCACACCTGTGCCAGCACACCTGCACCCAGCACACCTGCACCCAGCAGACCTGCACCCAGCACAGCTGCCCCACAGCCCCGCCCCAGGGCCCTGAAGGTGCACAGGGCTGTTGGCGACAGTGCCCCACAGCCCCGCCCCAGGGCCCTGAAGGTGCACAGGGCTGTTGGTGACAGTGCCCCACATCCCCTGCTTGCAGGAGCACACAGGTCCCCTGGGTGCCCCCCACACACATCCCCTCACCCCAGTGCTGCGCTTGCTCCCGTGCCCTGCACACCCAGGGCCCATTTGCAGGTGCCACAGGCTCCCA
>NW_020924065.1:2821-3356 GCF_003984885.1 Neopelma chrysocephalum | reverse complement strand
TTTGCCCATCTCTGTGTCCCTGTAGGGCCTCCAGAGGAGTGGGGGGGGAATGTCTCCACTTTCCCCTCCTCTTCATGCTGCCTTTGTTCCCAGCTCAGGTGGGAGCTCTGGACAAAGAGTCTGCAGGACTCTCCATTCAGGATGTAACATCTTTAGGATGTGCAGTTCTCTCCCTGGGTGATCCTGCTGTGCTTCAGGCTGCCTTCCTGAAGGGCACAGCTCTCCCATTCCAGCTCTGTGTTCCCCACAGCCCCTCAGCACTGAGGCCATGGCAGTGGGGCTGGAAGGTGTGTGCAGGCAGCTGGAATGAGCCCTCTGTGCCCCTGGCTGGGAGGGCAGAGCTGAGATCTGCCTTGGTGGGATGAGACAGGATGAGGAGTTTGCAGATCTGGACTCACCAGCTCCCAGCAGGGTCCAGTTTCTCCTCAGGGAAACACGTGGGTGCCTTTGCCCTCCAGCTCAGAGAGGTGACAGCCTTGGGCAGCTGCGAGCAGGGCTGATGGACAGACTGTCTGCCCCACACTGCAGGAAGGGA
>NW_020924065.1:0-2721 GCF_003984885.1 Neopelma chrysocephalum | reverse complement strand
AGGATTTCTGCCTTAGGAATTCCACTTCCTCAGGTGGGGCAAATGGAAGCAAAAAAAACCAAAAAAGTCTGCCCACATCTCTGCTCTGCAATGGGGTGAATTGGGAGTGACAATGATGAGAAGGTATTTATTACCAAGGGGGGATTTCATCAAACATCACTCCTAGTTCCTACTTATCTGTTGCTGTAGAGCAGAACTGAGTCCTCCAGAGCATCAGCAGAGCCCTCTGCTCGTTGGAGCTTTCTGAGCCAGCACTCAATGGAGCTCCTAAAATGGACCAGCCACAGATTCTTTGTGAGAGAGAAAAGTTGATTTGAGGGGTTTACATGAGGATTGGAATAGATTTTTTTCTGAGACATTCATCATAACTCGTTACTACCTTTTTCTTCTCAGACAAGTACTAATATGCAAGGGAAGCCCATGTCCAACAGCAGCTCCATGGCCCAGTTCCTCCTCCTGGCAGTCGCAGACAGGCAGGAGCTGCAGCTCCTGCACTTCTGGCTCTTCCTGGGCATCTCTCTGGCTGCCCTCCTGGCCAACGGCCTCATCCTCAGCGCCGTAGCCTGCGACCACCACCTGCACACCCCCATGTACTTCCTCCTTCTCAACCTCTCCCTCACAGACCTGGGCTGCATCTGCACCACTGTCCCCAAAGCCATGCACAATTCCCTCTGGAACACCACAACCATCTCCTACATGGGATGTGCGGCTCAGGTCTTTTCCTTTATGTTCCTCATCACAGCAGAGTATTTCCTCCTCACCATCATGTGCTACGACCGCTACGTTGCCATCTGCAAACCCCTGCACTACGGGACCCTCCTGGGCAGCAGAGCTTGTGCCCACATGGCAGCAGCTGCCTGGGCTACTGCGTTTCTCATTGCTCTGCTGCACACAGCCAATACATTTTCCCTGCCCCTGGGCCAGGGCAATGCCCTGGGCCAGTTCTTCTGTGAGGTTCCTCAGATTCTCAAGCTCTCGTGCTCCAAATCCTACCTCAGGGAACTTGGTCTTTTACTGGTTACTGCCTGTTTAGTGTTCGGTTGTTTTGTTTTCATTGCTTTTTCCTATGTGCAGATCTTCAGGGCTGTGCTGAGGATCCCCTCTCAGCAGGGACGGCACAAAGCCTTTTCCACCTGCCTCCCTCACCTGGCTGTGGTCTCCGTCTTTGTCAGCACTGCCACATTTGCCTACCTGAAGCCCCCCTCCATCTCCTCCCCAACACTGGATCTGGCACTATCAGTTCTGTACTCAGTGGTGCCTCCAGCACTGAACCCCCTCATCTACAGCCTTAGGAACCAGGAGCTCAAGAATGCCCTCAGAAAAATGATGACTGGATGCTTTTCAGGAGCAATAAAGTGCCTGTTTTCTGGTGTGTAGCATTCAGAATGGGACTCCTTCATGGCCCAGCCTTCCTGTTCAGATTTTTCGTGGAGGTCATTGTGTTCTTCTTGCAATAACTTTCTGTGCAATTAAATATTATTATGCGTCTGCCTTCTAATTTAGTGTCCACCTTTTGATTTTGACACTGAGACTGTATAAATGATGAATTGTGCTCACTGAGTATTTAAACAAAATAAAGATCCCTGCAGTGCCTACTTTGTCCAACACTCTTCTTCTTAGATGTTCCTAATGGACAGCACACTGCAGGACAGGCTGTATTGGCAAACGGGAAGGGAACAATAATCCCAGCCCAGCAGCACTGCCAGGGAGCAGCAGGGCTTGGTCTTTGCAGAGCTGCTCTCTTACCACTTCCACACTGTTCTCCTGAGCCCCTTTCTCGCTGTAAGGCCTGAGTGCTCTCTGAGCACAGTCCTGGGGGCTGGAAGCCCTTGGAGCACAGGCAGGGACAGCCACTGGGAACTTGTGAAGCAGAGCTGGGCTCCCTTCCAGCATCTCCAGGATGCTGTGGGATCTTCTGAGGGCAGGGCATGTACTGGGTCACTTCTGTGACCTTGCTTCAGGGCTGGAACTCTCCTGCAATGACACCATGACACTCCTGCTCTTTGCGTTCCCAGCCTGATTTTTAAATCCAGTCTTCCCCTCCTGTTCACAGGGACATCCTGTGAGTGCTTCAGAGTTGCCATCCTGGGGCAAAGCAAAATCTGGGAAACTCTCTGGTCTGAGCTAAGTTGTGCTGCCCAAGAACACGCTGACTCCAGAGGTGTCCAAGTGGGGCAGAGCCGGCGACTCCGGTCCGTGCGGTGGCAGGGGGGAGGCAGTGGCTCTGCTTGATTGCATGGAGTTCTGGGGAGGCACAGTGGCCTCTTGGTTCCATGAGATTCCACAGTGTCTCTGCATTCCTTTGGTTCCATTAGGCCCTGCAGTGTCACAATGACCCCTGATTCCATGCGGTTCTGCAGCATCAGAGTGGCCCATTGATTTCAGTAGATTCCACAGTGTCCCAGGGTTCCTTGGGTTCCCTGAGGCCCTGCAGTTGCACAGTGGCCCCTTGAGCCCATAAGGTTCCTCAGTGTCACAATGGCCCCTTGATTCCACAAAGTTCCACAGTGTCCCTGGGTTCCTGTTTCTTCCATGAGGTGCCCCAGTGTCACAATGGCCCCTGAGATCCATGAGCTTCCATTATGTCCCAGAGTTCCTTTGTTTCCATAGGGGTCTGCACTTTCCAAATGTTTCAGGATTCCTTTATTTCCATGAGGCCCCAAGTGTTTAATGGCCCCTTTGTTCCACAAGATTTCACAGTGTCCCTGTATTCCTTGGTTT
>NW_020924064.1:3980-4234 GCF_003984885.1 Neopelma chrysocephalum | reverse complement strand
ACCAGTATGGACTGGGATGGACTGGGATGGATTGGGAGCTCCCAGTAGGGACCGGTACCACTGTGGGTTCTCATCTGTGTTTTCAGCGCCAAGTTATTGCCAATATGAACCAGTGACTCCCAGAAGGGATCAATGACTCCCAGTATGCACCAGTGACTCCCAGTATGCACCAGTGACTCCCAGTAGGGACCAGTGACTCCCAGTATGGACCAGTGACTCCCAGTCTGAACCAGTCCCAGCGCCGGTTCTCCTCC
>NW_020924064.1:1895-3970 GCF_003984885.1 Neopelma chrysocephalum | reverse complement strand
CCCAGTGCCCACCAGTGGACTCATCGGCGGCCAGGATGCCCTTTCCGGGTGCCACGATGCGCTGGGCGATGGCCGCCAGCTCCTTCTTCTGCTCGGGGGTGAGGGCGGGCACGGGGGGCGTCATGGCGGCGGCACTGAGGGGAGAAGGGGGGCGCGGGGTGATGACGTCGAGCGTGATGTCATTGGGGAGCGACGCGACCACCAACCCCCGAGGGGAGGGGGGAAAGGAGGGGATTTGGGGGGTTTGGGGGAATTTGGGGGGGGTTCCCAGGATTTGGGGGATCTCAGGATTTGGGATCTCCCAGGATTTGGAATATCCCGGGATTTGGGAAGAGCAGAGGGGGAGGGGGGCAATATCCCAGGATTTTGGGATCTCCCAGGCTTTGGGAGGATCTCCCAGGATTTGGGGGGTTATCCCAGGATTTGGGGGAATACCCAGGATTTGGGATCTCCCAGGATTTGGGGGTGCAGGAATCCCAGGATTTGGGAAGGGCGGGGGGGGATTTCCAGGATTTGGGGGCATCTCCCAGGATTTGGGGGGAGAATCCCAGGATTTGGGGGGATCTCCCAGGATTTGGGGGAGAATTCCAGGATTTGGGATCTCCCAGGATTTGGGGGAATATCCCAGGATTTTGGGATCTCCCAGGATTTTGGGATCTCCCAGGGTTTGGGATTTCCCAGGATTTGGGGGGAGAATCCCAGGATTTGGGGGAATATCCCAGGATTTGGGGGAATATCCCAGGATTTGGGGGGAGAATTCAAGGATTTGGGATCTCCCCGGATTTGGGGGAATATCCAGGATTTGGGATCTCCCCGGATTTGGGGGAATATCCCAGGATTTGGGGGTGCAGGAATCCCAGGATCTGGGAAGGGCAGGGGGGGGAATATCCCAGGATTTGGGATCTCCCAGGCTTTGGGATCTCCCAGGATTTGGGGGGATATTCCAGGATTTGGGGGGAGAATTCCAGGATTTGGGGGGTTATCCCAGGATTTGGGATCTGCCAGGATTTTGGGATTTCCCAGGATTTGGGGGGAGAATTCAAGGATTTGGAATCTCCCAGGATTTGGGGGAATATCCCAGGATTTGGGGGGATCTCCAGGGATTTGGGATCTCCCAGGATTTGGGATCTCCCAGGATTTGGGGTCTCCCAGGATTTGGGGGGAGAATTCCAGGATTTGGGGATCTCCCAGGATTTGGGATCTCCCAGGATTTGGGGGGATATTCCAGGATTTGGGTGGAGAATCCCAGGATTTGGGGGGAGAATTCCAGGATTTCGGGGGATCTCCCAGGATTTGGGAGTGCAGGAATCCCAGGATTTTGGGAAGGGCAGGGGGGGGGGATATTCCAGGCTTTGGGATCTCCCAGGATTTGGGGGGAGAATTCCAGGCCTTGGGATCCCCCTGGATTTTGGGAAGGGGGGGGGGTGTCACCCACCGGCCGTTCCGGGGGGTTCCGGTTCCTTTGGGATCCGAGTTGGGAATGAGGAAATTCGGGATCGGGAGTGTGGGAAAAGCCGGGAATGGCCCCTCCCCCCTCCCCAAGGGCGTTTCAAGGGGAGGAGGAGGAGGAGGAAAAGGAGGAAGAAAAACCGGGAAGGGGCCCCTCCCCCACCCTCCTCCTCCCCTCCCCCACCCGGCCCCGCCCCTTGCGCCCCAAAATCTGCCCTTTTCACCCCAAAATCTGACACTTCTCACCCCAAATCTGACCCTTTTCACCCCCAAAAATGCAAATTTCACCCCCAAATTTGCCATTTTTACCCCAAATCTGCCACTTTTTACTCCAAATCAGACCCTTTTCACCCCCCAATCTGACCCTTTTCACCCTCAAAAATGCAAATTTCCCTCCCAAATCGGCCCCTTCTACCCCAAAATCTGCCCTTTTCACCCCAAAATCTGCCTTTTTTACCCCAAATCTGACTCCAGACCCCAAAATTCCTCTTTTCACCCCAAATCTGCCCTTTTTGCCCCAAAATGTGCCCTTTTCACCCCCAAATCTGCCACTTTTCACCCCAAATCTGACACTTTTCACCCCAAATCTGACCCTTTTCACCCCAAATCTGACTCCACACCCCAAA
>NW_020924064.1:0-1795 GCF_003984885.1 Neopelma chrysocephalum | reverse complement strand
GACTCCACACCCCAAAATCTGCCATTTTTCACCCCAAACTCCTCTTTTCACCCCCAAATTGGCCCCTCTTCACCCCAAAATCTGCCGGTTTTACCCCAAATCTGCCACTTTTCACCCCAATTCTGACCCTTTTCACCCCAAATCTGCCCTTTTCACCCCAAAATCTGCCCTTTTCACCCCAAATTGGCCCCTTTTCACCCCAAAATCTGCCACTTTTCTCCCCAAATCCGACCCTTTTCACCTCAAATCTGCCTTTTTCACCCCAAATCTGACTCCACACCCCAAAATCTGCCGGTTTTCCACCAAATCCGACCATTTTCACCCCAAAATTCCTCTTTTCACCCCCAAATTGGCCCCTTTTCACCCCCAAATCTGCCTTTTTTACCCCAAATCTGTCTCCAGACCCCCAAATCTGCCCTTTTAACTCTCAAAACTGCAAATTTCACCCCAAAATCTGCCATTTTCACCCCAAATCTGCCCCTTTTCACCCCCAAATTCCTCTTTTCACCTCCAAATTGGCCCCTTTTCACCCCAAATCTGACTCCACACCCCAAAATCTGCCTTTATCACCCCAAAATCTGCCTTTTTTACCTCAAAACCTGATTTTTTTACCTCAGAAATTCCTCCCCAGGCTCCAAAAATCTGCATTTTTACCTCAAAATCTGCATTTTTAACCTCAAAATCTACAATTTTTACCTCAAAAGCTGCAATTTTTACCTCAGAATCTGCATATTTACCTCAAAATCTGCATTTTTACCTCAAAACCTACAATTTTTACCTCAGAAATTCCTCCCCAGGCCCCAAAATCTGCATTTTTTGCCCAAAATCTGCCCCCAGGCCCCAAAAATCTGCATTTTTTATCTCAAAATCTGCAATTTTTACCCCCAAATCTGCATTTTTACCCCAAAAATCTGCCCTCAAACCCCCAAAATCTGCATTTTTAACCCCAAAAATCTGCATTTTTACCTCAAAACCTGCAATTTTTACCTCAGGATTTCCTCCCCAGGCCCCAAAATCTGCATTTTTACCCCAAAAATCTGCATTTTTACCTCAAAACCTGCAATTTTTACCTCAGGATTTCTTCCCACACCCCAAAATCTGCCCTTTTCACCCCAAAATCTGTCCCCAGGTCCCAAAAATCTGCATTTTTAACCTCAAAATCTGCATTTTTAACCTCAAAATCTACAATTTTTACCTCAAAAGCTGCAATTTTTACCTCAGAATCTGCATTTTTACCTCAAAATCTACAATTTTTACCTCAAAATCTGCATTTTTACCCCAAACTCTGCAATTTTAACCTCAAAATCTGCATTTTTAACCTCAAAATCTACAATTTTTACCTCAGAAATTCCTCCCCAGGCCCCAAAATCTGCTTTTTTCACAGCAAAATCTGCCCCCAGGCCCCAAAAATCTGCATTTTTACCTCAAAATCTGCAATTTTTACCTCAAAATCTGCAATTTTTACCCCCAAATCTGCATTTTTACCCCAAAAATCTGCCCTCAAACCCCCAAAATCTGCATTTTTAACCCCAAAAATCTGCATTTTTACCTCAAAACCTGCAATTTTTACCTCAGGATTTCTTCCCACACCCCAAAATCTGCCCTTTTCACCCCAAAATCTGCCCCCAGGTCCCAAAAATCTGCATTTTTAACCTCAAAATCTGCATTTTTAACCTCAAAACCTGCAATTTTTACCTCAAAATCTGCATTTTTACCTCAAAACCTGCAATTTTTACCTCAAAATCCGCATTTTTAACCTCAAAACCTTCAATTTTTCCCTCAGGATTTCCTCCCG
>NW_020924063.1:3956-5433 GCF_003984885.1 Neopelma chrysocephalum | reverse complement strand
GGAGCCGGTTCCCGGTGCCAGTGTTCTTTCCCGGAGCCGGTTCCCGGAGCCGATTCCCGGTGCCGGTTCCCGGTCCCTCCCCGCACAGCTACCGCAGGGTGCGGGCCGGGCTGCGGGGGTTCACACTCCCCTTCTGCGGGGGCCCCCGGGATTACGAGGTATGGGGGGGTCCTCTGGGCAGGACCCCCGGGACTGGGACCCCAGGATGGGTTGTCCTGACCGGGACCCTCGAGATTCCCCCAGGCCGGGACCCCCCGAGGCTCGAGACCTCCCCCCGGGCTGGACCCCCTCTGGTTGGGCACCCCCGGGTGGGACCCCCATGTCTGGGACCCCCTCAGGGTGAGACCCCCAGGACACGAAGCTTTGGGTGGGACTGGAGGGGCTCTCCCAGATCGGGACCTCTGGGACCCTCCAAGGTGGGACCCCAAGACTGGGACCCCAGAGACACCCCTGGGTCAGGACCCCCCTGAGGGTGGGCACCCCCAGGCTGAGACCCCGGCACTGGGGTGGCACCTCTGAGAGACCCCTGGGCCGGGACCCCCCCAAGAGTCTCCCTCTGTGCCCATCCTAAGGCTGGGACCCCCAAGGTGGGACCCCCTGAGATCGGGGACCCCTCCCCAAGGCTGGCACCCCATAAGCACCCCTGGGCAAGGGTTCCCCCAGGGTGGGCACCCCGAGGGTGGGGACCCCCACGCTGGGACCTTTGGGTGACACTGGGGGGGGTCCCCAGGGTGGGGGTGGGAGCCCGACTAAGGGGCAGGGGGTTGGGATGGGGGGGCTGAAGCCTGATGTGCTCGTGTCTGTGGTGGGGGCACAGGGGGCACAGAGGAGCTGCTCAGGGCTGATGGTGCCAGTCTGGGGGGGCACCGGCAGCCCCCCACGTTGTGCCAGCACCAGCTGGGGCAGCAGTGCCCCCCCACAGCCCCAGGCCCCCTCACCAGGGCACCCCTTAGTGCTGGGGGGGCACCGGGGAGGGGCAACCCCCCCCGATATTTGGGGGGCACCGTGAATACAGAACCCCGTGCCCTGCTCAGCCCCCTCGTGTCTCCCGGCGCCCTGGGGGTGCCACCCCCCCAACCCACCCCCCGTGCCCCCCACCCACGCCCAGGTCACTCCTACATCCCGATTTATTCCGGTCAAAGCAGCTCTTGGTGGCGGGGGGGGGGGGCACAGAGTGTGGGGAGGGTGGGGCTGGCACAGCCCTGCCAGGGCAGCGCTCGGGGGGTGCCCGGGGGGGTGTCGGGGGGTACATTCAGTGCTCGTGCCCCCGGGGGGGGGGTGTGCCCGCGGTGGGGTGGGGGGCACGGCTCTCTAGGGCAGGCTGGAGCTGCTGGCAGTGCTGTTCCGCTTCTGCAGGCACCGCACGGCGCTGGGCACCTGCAGCCCCGACGTCACCTGGAAGCTGCCACACCACACCTGAGGGCACAGGAGGGGCCGTGAGGGGCCGAGGCCGAGGCCCTGGCACCCCCCGGGGGGG
>NW_020924063.1:0-3946 GCF_003984885.1 Neopelma chrysocephalum | reverse complement strand
TGCAGTCGGGCACGGGCACGTCCAGCGCCTTGGCCTTGTTGGCATGCTTGGCACTGAAGCTGAGCTGCAGCCAGTTGTTGAGGTGGAGGCACCAGGATGCCGAGGTCTTGCCCAGCTGGTCGAACTTGCCCAGGCTCCGATATGCCACCCCCACCCCGAAGGCTTTGCTGTCCCGGTCGTACCGAACCTCCCAGTAGTGCTCGTCCCCGTCGATCAGGGTGTCCCCTGCGGGTGGGCACAGCTCTGGCACACCCTGCCAGGGCCCTCTGGGTGCCCCCGTGGCCACTCGGATCACCCCCTGTGTGCCCCCTGCCCCTCGGTGCCTGCAGGGGCTCTGCAGCACCCACGGGGTGCCCCGTCCCGTCCTCAGCCCCACCGGGTGCCTCCGGGTGCCCCGTGCCCACCTGCATCACCCTCTGTGCTCTGCCCCCTCAGTGCCCCCCTCGTGGGGTGGCCCAGGGTCCCCCCCAGCACCCACAGGGTGCCCCATACTGTCCCCAACCCTGCCAGGTCCCTCTGGGTGCCCCACACCCACCTCCCTCAGCCCTGTGCCCTGTTCCCTCTGTGCCCGTGGGATCCCCTCAAATACCCACGGGGTGCCCTGTCACCCCTTCTGTGCCCTCTCCCCTTGGTGCCCCCACACCTACCCACACCCAGGGTCCCTGCAGGGCCCCCCCAGCACCCATGGGGTCCTCCATCCCACCCCCAGCCCACCAGGGCCCTCTGTGTGCCCCATACCCACCTCCCTCACCCCTGTGCCCTCTTCACACCCACAGAGTCCCCCCAGACATCCACGGGGTGCCCTGTCATCACCTCCTCTCAGTGCCCCCACCCCTATCTGCACCCAGGGTCCCTGTAGGGCCCCCCCAGGTCCCTGCAGGGCCCCCCCAGCCCCCTGGGGTGCCCCCGGTCTCACCCAGCACCGTGTAGGACTCGGCGGTGAAGCGGTCGCGGCCCCCGCGGCCCAGGGACATCCTTTTGGGCGACTGCACCACCCTGGCACGGACAGAGGGGCGGGGTTGGCACCGCCCGGGAGGGGACACGGCGCCAGGGTGACCGAGGGGGGCGTGGGGGTGGCACTACCTGGCAGGGGAGTTGGCGGGCGAGGCCGTCCTGCCCTTGCCGTCCTTCTCGCGCGCCTTCACGTCCTGCACCTTCCCGCCCGTCGCGTCCCACTCCACGCTCAGCTCCTCCACCCGCAGGTTCTGGTGGCACGTGCTGGCATCCAGCTTGAACGTGAACGCTGGCGACAGCCGCCGTGAGTGCCCCCTGAGCCCGGGGTGGCACGGGGGGACTCCTGCCAACCAACCAACCCCACCCCACCCCGGTACCCACCTCTGGTCTCCAGCGTGACCGGCTCCGAGAACTCGCCCGCCACGGCCTTGTTACACGCCCGCACCCGAAAGTTCATGTACTTCATGTCAAACCTCAGCCCTGCGGGCACAGCGGGCTCACAGAGAGGGGCATGAGGTGGGCACTGCCATCCCCGTGTCCCCTGCGCAGCCTGGCACTGCCACCCAGCCCCTGTGCCCGAAAATTCGTGTGCTTCAAGTCAAAACTCAGGCCTGCGGGCACAGCGGGGTCACAGGGTGGGCACTGCCATCCCCAAGTCCCCTACAGGGCCTGGCACTGCCACCCAGCAGCCCCTGTGCCCAAAAATTCATGTGCTTCATGTCAAACCTTGGCCCTGTGGGCACAGCAGGGTCATGGGGTGGGCACTGCCACCCCTGCACAGCCTGGCACTGCCACCCAGCCCCTGTGCCCAAAAATTCGTGTGCTTCATGTCAAACCTCGGCCCTGTGGGCACAGCAGGCTCACAGAGGAGGGCAGAGGGTGGGCATGTCCCCTACAGGGCCTGGCACTGCCACCCAGCCCCTGTGCCCGAAAACTCGTGTGCTTCCTGTCAAACAGCTCTGTGGGCACAGCGGGCTCACAGAGAGGGGCACAGGGTGGGCACTGTCCCCTAGAGCCCCCGGCCCTGCCCCCCCAGCCCCTGGCACAGCCCCGTGCCCTCACCAGACAGGGTGTACTCGGTGCCCTTGATGCCCTCGATGACCATCCAGGGCTGGTCCTCCTTGGCCCGGGGGGGCCCCTCGAAGTTGGTCCTGCGATACTCCAGCACGTAGTGGTCGATCTTGCCGCCCTCCTCGGGCATCCTCCATGCCAGGCTCACGCAGTTATCGGCCACCAGCGACTCCGCCAGGTCGATCTCGGGCGCGCCGGGCACTGCCCACGGGAGCAGCCGTGCCAGGGGCCCCCCTCCCTCACACACGGGGGGGTCCCAGCACCCCCCGGGTACCCCCCGGGCACCCCCCGGGCTCCCAGAGCTCCCCCGGGCTCGGCAGCCCACAGACCCCCATGGTGGGACCTGCAGGACCCCCGGGCACAGCACCCTGGGCACACCCACCCTGGCACTCCAGGGACCCCCCAGAATGGCACCCACTGCACCCCATGGGCACACCCACCCTGGGGCACCCACTGCAACCCTGGGCACAGCACCCTGGGGACCCCACCCTGGCATTCCAGAGACCCCCAGAATGGCACCCACTGCACCCCATGGGCACAGCACCCTGGAGACCCCACATGTGCCATTCCAGGGACCCCCAGCACTGCACCCACAGGACCCCTGGGCACAGCCCCCAAACCCCCTCCTCCCTCCACCCCTGGCACCCTCCCACCCCTCTGGGTGAGGCACCACAGGGCACCCCAAGCCTGGCTCCCCCCCTTCAGCTCCTCGCCCCCCAAAACCCTGGCCCCCCACCCTGGTGCCGCCGCCCTGCCAGGCGGGCACTGCCCTCCCCCGTGCCCCCCGTGCCCCTGGTACCTGGCAGGAAGGTGAGGGCCTGGAGCAGGCGCCGTTCCTGGGCAAAATCCACCATCAGGTGGCTCATGTTGTCGCTCACCTTGGCCTTGAGCGAGAGGCGGAAGGCGGGTGCCATCGTCACGCTGTGCCAGGGACACGGGCACGGGGCTCAGCGGGGCCAGGGAGGGCACCCAGCCCGCCCTGAGCGCTGCCACCACCCCAAGGGAGGGTGGGCAGGGCAGGCACGGCCACCCCAGTGCCCACAGGGCCACCTCAGTGCCCACAGGGCCACCCCAGCGCCCAGGGGACCACCCTCTGTGGGGCTCTGGCTGGGGGGAGAGGAGGCACCCAGGGACCCCCAGGATGGCACCCCCTGGGCACGGCACCCTGGGGGCCCCACCCGTGGCATCCAGGGACCCCCAGCACTGCACCCACAGCTCCCACGGGCTCAGCAATCCACAGACCCCCAGCATGGGACCTGTAGGACCCCTGGGCACGGCACCCTGGGCACCCCACCCATGGCATCCAGGGACCCCCAGGATGGCACCTGCTGCACCCCACGGGCACAGTACCCTGGGGACCCCACCCGTGGCATCCAGGGACCCCCAGGATGGCCCCCTGGAGGAGGAGGAGGATGAAGAGGGGGGGTTAGTGGGACTGGGGGGTCTTGGGGGGTCTTGGGGGGTCTCAGGGGGTTCTCAGGGGGTCTTAGGGGGTCTCAGGGGTTCTCAGGGGGTCTCGGGGGGTCTCAGGGGGGCCGTACCTATCCTTGATCTGTTTGGCCGCCTTGTGAGCGCAGAGGGAAGAGCAGGAGAGAAGAAGCAGGTGAGAACTGCAGAGCCAGGGAGGGGGGGCAGCATGCGGGACCCCCCCCGGGCACAGCCCCCTGCAGCCCGTGGCACAGCAGCACACAGCACGGCCCTGCACCCCACAGCATCCCACAGCATCCCTGCATCCCACAGCGTCCCACAGCATCCCAGGGCATCCCAGAGCATCCCACAGCATCCCACAGCATCCCACAGCGTCCCACAGCATCCCACAGTGTCCCTGCAGCCCACAGTGCCCCTGCAGCCCATGTCCCTGCATCCCACAGCATCCCTGCAGCCTGTGGCACAGCATCCCACAGCATCCCTGTATCCCACA
>NW_020924062.1:3464-4706 GCF_003984885.1 Neopelma chrysocephalum | reverse complement strand
GATGGAATCTTCCTTCCTTCCTTCCAGAGGGTCCTTTCCCGGTTTTAATCCTGGTTTTCCCTGGGGAAGGAAGGGAAAAGGAGAAGGTTTGGACGTCACAACTTCCTTCCAGAGGGTCCTTTCCTGGTTTTAATCCTGGTTTTCCTCAGGGAAGGAAGGGAAAAGGGGAAGGTTTGGACGTTGGAGGGCACCTGGAATTGGGGAACTGGGAGAACGTCCAACAGGGAGAGGGAAAACTTCCATAAAACCTGGGAAAAACGACCCATGTTCCGTAAAACCCGGCGAGGGGAAACCCCAGGCGGGGCCTGGGAGGGTTAATTAACGAGTTAATTAACCTTAATGAGCCTCTGGGCTGGGAGAGGCGGGTTCTGGTGAGGAAAGATGCTCTCCCAGGGGATTTTCCTTGTCATTCACTTCCCGGAGGATTCCCGGGCGACTCCTCGGGGCAAAACTTGTGGGATTTGGGGTGAGAATTCCAGATAATTCCCCTCCAGGGAGGAGCCTGGTGGGTGGGCACGGAAAGGGTCCGAAATTGGGATTTTTCTGCATGGAAAGGACGTGGAGCTGCTGGAGGAGGCCACGGAGCCGCTCCCAGGCCGAGGAATTTTGGGGTTCAGGAAGGGGATGAAGATGGGTCTGATGATGATGATGAAGGAGTGAAGATGGAGATGGGATGAAGATGGATCTGAGGATGATGAAGGGATGAAGACGGGGCTGAGGATGAGGAAGAGGTGAAGATGAGGATGAGGATGAGGAGGGAGATGAAGATGGGTCTGAGGATGAGGAAGAGAATGAAGATGAGGCTGAGGAAGGGGATGAAGATGGGGATGATGATGAGGAAGGGGCTGAAGATGCGGCTGAGGATGAGGAAGGAGATGGAGATGAAGATGATGACGATGAAGGGCTGAAGATGGGTCTGAGGATGAGGAAGGGGATGAAGATGAGGCTGATGAGGAAGGGGATGAGGATGAGGAAGGGGATGAAGATGGGGCTGATGATGAGGATGATGATGATGAAGGGATGAAGATGGGTCTGAGGATGAGGAATGGGATGAAGATGAGGAAGGGAATGAGGATGAGGAAGGGGGTGAAGATGGGGATGATGATGAGGATGATGATGAGGAAGGATGAAGATGAGGATGAGGATGAAGATGGGGATGATGAAGGGGCTGAGAATAAAGATGAAGATAAAGATGAAGATGAAGATGAGGATGAAGATGAAGATGGGTCTGAGGATGAAGAT
>NW_020924062.1:0-2191 GCF_003984885.1 Neopelma chrysocephalum | reverse complement strand
GGGGGGATTTGCCCCAAAAGTGGCCGAATTTGGTTTAAATCAAAATTCCCGGCAGGAAAAATCCTTCAAACCACGATTTTTTTTCCCAGGAATAATCAAACCCAAATCAAATCAAATCAAAATAAAGTCAAATAAAATAAAATAAAATAAAACAAGAGACAAACACCGAGTCAGGGCTGGAAAATGCCGCGTCCTGGGAATATTTTACTCATCATTATTTATATTTTTTATTTATTTTTCTCATTTCTGCACTTCAGCAACGCCAAATTCAGGCTTTTTACTTGCCCCTTCAAGAGTTGCTGCACCTTTAAATAATGTGGATTTAACACCAGACATTAAATAAAGATAAAAATCTGATTCTCAGGGCGGGAAACAACCCACAAAAATCGGGATATTTCCGCTTTTTCCCGTCTTAAACCCCCCAGGAAATGTTTGGATCAAACAAACCTTCCCAAGTCCGTGTTTCCTAAAAGGATTCTCATGTTTTAGGGGTGGAAAAACCCAGAAATCAACCCCAAAACCCTCATTTTTCAGCACTTCAGGCAATAATACACCGATTATTCCATAAATAATTTTTTAAAGCTGCTTTTTTTTTGGCAAAACCGAGAGTTTTGGCAAAAAACATGAGTTCGGAGTCGGCTCCTTGGAAGAGTCCGGGGAAAAAGGAATGAGATATGAGGGAAAAAGGGGTTTTTGTGAGAGATGGGAGGCGAGAGAACCTGAGGCAATGTGAGATTCAGCACCAAAATCTGCATTTTTGGGGGAAAAGGGGTTGTTTTTGGGGAAAAGGGGGGGCAGGGGAGCACCAAAGTGACCGAGGTGGGTCTTGTAGGACGAACACACCTGAGAAACATCATTAAAACCCCCCAAAAAAAGCATTAAAAACCCAAAAAAAGGACAAAAACCCCACAAAAAAAGCACTTTTTGGCCTTTTCTGGAGTCCTGGAGAGGAGGAACGGGAGCAGAGGGTGGAGGGGGCAACCAAAACCCCCCCCAAGGCCTCTCGCACCCCAAAGAGTTGAGAACGTTGGTTGGGGTCACCTGGGGCAGCCCGGAGGTCGCTCAAAACGTCCCAAAAAATCAGTTTTTGGGGGGGGGAAAATTATCATCCCCCGGGTTTTAGGAGCAGCAGGTGGAGGAGGAACCGGGAACTTTGGGGCAGTGACCACAACCTTTGGGGCAGTGACCACCACCTTTGGGGCAGTGACCACAACTTTTGGGGCCACCTTTAGGATGGTGGCCACAATTTCTGGGGCGATGACCACAACATTTGGGACAACCAAAACCCACCTTTGGGGCAGTGACCACGACCTTTGGGGCCACCTTTAGTTTGGTGGCCACAATTCCTGGGGGTTCCTGGGGGTCTCCACAACCATTCCCTTCTCTCTGCTGCCCCATAGACCCTCTCCCCATGACATTTTTCCCCCCGTGTCCCACCAAAACCAGGCTCCACCAGCTCATTCCCGGGATCCAGTCGGGGTCCCTCAGGGACACAACTTGATGTAGGTGACGGTGGAGCAGACGGAGAAGAGCGGGAACACCCTCTCCCTGAAGGCCACGTGGAAGGTGAAGATGTGCTCCATGCTCTCGGCGTCGTAGAACGACACCTCCTCCCCCTCGTAGTCCAGGTAGACCCTCACCCTGCCCAGCTTCTTGCCGGGGCTCAGCGGCGTCCGCTGCGGCGACGTCACGGCCCAGTAACGTCCCCCGTTCTGCTGCACGGCCCAGATCCCTTCCTCGGGGGAGAACTGGGTCAACCCTTTCCTCCTGACCGACTCCAGGGCCACCCCGAAGGCCCAACCGTCCGAGGGCCCCACCTCCACCTCCCAGTAGTGGCGGCCCGAGCGGAAGCCGCGCGAGGCGAGGACGCGCGAGTTGGTGTCGAAGCGCTTGGGGTTGTCGGGCAGCTCCTGCTTCCGGCAGCCCATGCGGACGCTCTTGAGGTCGGCCGAGAGGATCAGCAGGTGGTTGGCGGAGTCGGGGTCCAGGGTGAGGTCTTCTGTTGGGGGGAGAGGGGGTTGGAGGTTGGTGAAGGGTTGGAGAGATTGGGGAGGTGGTTGGGTTGGCCCCGAGCTCGTGGCCGTGTCCTGAGGTCAGTGTTCGCAGCCAGACCTCAATATTCAACCCCAAACCTCAGTGATCAGCCCCAAACCTCAATGATCAACCCCAAACCTCAGTATTCACACCCAAA
>NW_020924061.1:2714-5809 GCF_003984885.1 Neopelma chrysocephalum | reverse complement strand
CAGAGATGGATATTTCCGGACACGGGATATTCCAGACATGGGATATTCCAGACACAGGATGTTCTGGACACGGGATGTTCCAGGCAAGGGATCTTCCGGACACGGGGTGTTCCAGACCTGGGATATTCCTGACACCGGATACTGCGGACAGTGGATATTCCTGACACCGTATCTTCCAGACATGGAATGCTCCGCACACAGGATGTTCCAGACACGGAATGTTCCAGGCACGGGATATCCCGGACACGGGATGTTGCCCGTAACGGAAGTTCCAGGCACGGAATGTTCCAGACACTGAATGTTCCAGATACTGGAAGTTCCAGGCAGGGGATGTTCCCGATGCGGGATGTTCCGGACACGGAATTATCCAGGCATGGATAATTATGGACACAGCGTGTCCTGGAAACGCAATACTCCAGACACGGGTATTCCGTACACAGGATAGTCCAGGCACGGGATCTTCCGGTCACAGGATGTTCCAGACACGGGATATTCCAGAGATGGAGTATTCCAGACACGGGATGTTCCAGGCACAGAATCTTCCGAACACCGGATATTCTGGGGACAGATTTTTCCTGACACCGGATAGTCCTGACTCCGGATATTCCAGACATGGAAAGTTCCGGACACAGGATGTTTCTGGCTGGGGTCTTCCGGACAAAGGATTTTCCACACCTGAGTATTTCCAGAGATGGGATATTGCAGACACAGGATGTTCCAGACACGGAATTTTTCCAAACATGGGATGTTCCGGATACAGGGTGTTCCAGATATGGGGTGATCTGGACACGGGATGTTCCGGGCACAGGAGGCTCTAAGTACGGGATGTCCCGGACAAAGGATGTTCCAGATACCAGATGTTCCGGACACGGAATATTCCAGGCGTGAGATATTACGGACATGGCGTGTCCTGGAAACGGAATAGTCTAGACAGGGGTATTCCTGACAGGGGATAGTCAGGCACGGGATATTCCGGACAGGGGATATTCCAGGCATGGAATCTTCTGAACACAGGATATCCTAGAGACGGGATATTCCAGGCACTGGATACTCCTGACACCGGATATTCCTGACACCGGATATTGCAGACATGGAATGTTCCGGAAACGGGATGTTTTGGACATGGGATGTTGCAGGCACGGGATGTTCCAGAGACGGGATCTTTCGGACACGGGATGTTCCAGACCTGGGATATTCCAGACATGGGATATTCCGGACATGGAATGTTCCAGACACGGGATGTTCCAGGCACGGGATGTTCCGGATACGGAATGTTCCAGGCATGGGATGTTCCGGATACGGAATGATCCAGCCACTGGATGTTCCAGGCATGGGATCTTCCGAACACAGGATATTCCAGACACAGGATGTTCCTGGCATGGGATGTTCCGGATACGGAATGTTTCGGACACTGGATGTTCCAGGCAAGGGATAATACAGAGATGGTATATTCCGGACACGGGATATTCCAGACATGGGTTATTCCAGACACGGGGTGGTCTGGACACAGGATGTTCCAGGCACGGAATGTTCCGAACACGGGATATTCTGGAGATGGGATATTCCTGACAACGGATACTCCTGACACCGGATATTCCAGACATGGAATGTTCCGGACACAGGATGTTCCAGACCCGGGATGTTCCGGACACGGGATGTTCCAGGCACAGAATGTTCCAGGCACGGGATCTTCCGGACACGGGATGTTCCAGACCAGAGATATTCCAGAGATGGAATATTCCGAACCCAGGATATTCCTGAGATGGGATATTCCAGACACGGAATGTTCCTGGCATGGGATGTTCCGGATACGGAATGTTTCGGACACTGGATGTTCCAGGCAAGGGATATTCCAGACACGGGGTGTTCCTGGCACGGGTGGTTCCAGGCATGCGATGTTCCGAACACGAGATATTCTGGTGACGGGATATTCCTGACACAGGATAGTCCTGACACCGGATATTCCAGACATGGAATGTTCCGGACACGGGTTGTTCCTGGCACGGGGTCTTCCGGACAAAGGATTTTCCACACCCGAGTATTTCCAGAGATGGGATATTCCAGACATGGGATGTTCCAGACACGGAATTTTCCCAACACGGGATGTTGCGGACACGGGATGTTCCAGGCACGGAATCTTCCGAACGCGGGATATTCTGGAGACGGGATATTCCTGACACCGGATACTCCTGACACCGGATATTCCAGACATGGGATATTCTGGACACAGGATGTTCCAGATACAGGGTGATCTGGACACGGGATTTTCTGGGCACAGGGTGCTCTAAGTACGGGATGTCCCTGACACGGGATGTTCCAGATACCAGGTATTCCGGACACGGAATATTCCAGGCCCGGGATATTCCAGACACAGAATGTTCCGAACATGGGATTTTCCGGATACGGGGTGTTCCAGACACGGGACATTCAGACATGGGATATTCCAGGCACGGAATGTTCCTGGCACGGGATCTTCCAGACACGGGATGTTCCAGAGACGGGATCTTTCGGACACGGGATGTTCCAGACCTGGGATATTCCAGACATGGGATGTTCCAGACCTGGGATATTCCAGACATGGGATATTCCGGACATGGAATGTTCCAGACACGGGATGTTCCAGGCACGGGATCTTCCGAACACAGGATATTCCAGACACGGGATGTTCCAGGCAAAGAATCTTCCAAACACAGAATGTTCCGGGTACGGGGTGCTCCAGATACGGGTGATCCAGACAGGATATTCAGACATGGGATATTCCAGGCACGGAATGTTCCTGGCACGGGATGTTCCAGGCACGCGATGTTCCGAACACGGGATATTCTGGTGACGGGATTTTCCTGACACCGGATAGTCCTGACACCGGGTATTCCAGACATGGAAAGTTCCAGACACAGGATGTTTCTGGCTGGGGTCTTCCGGACAAAGGATTTTCCACACCCGAGTATTTCCAGAGATGGGATATTCCAGACAGGGAATGTTCCGAACATGGGATTTTCCGAACACGGGATGTTCCGGATGCGGGGTGTTCCAGACACGGGATATTCTGGACAGGGGATATTGCAGGCACGGAATGTTCCTGGCACGGGATCTTC
>NW_020924061.1:680-2614 GCF_003984885.1 Neopelma chrysocephalum | reverse complement strand
AGTATTTCCAGAGATGGGATATTCCAGACAGGGAATGTTCCGAACATGGGATTTTCCGAACACGGGATGTTCCGGATGCGGGGTGTTCCAGACACGGGATATTCCGGACAGGGGATATTGCAGGCACGGAATGTTCCTGGCACGGGATCTTCCGGACACGGGATGTTCCAGAGACGGGATCTTTCGGACACGGGATGTTCCAGACCTGGGATATTCCAGACATGGGATATTCCGGACATGGAATGTTCCAGACACGGAATGTTCCAGCCACTGGATGTTCCAGGCACGGGATCTTCCGAACACAGTGTATTCCAGACACGGGATGTTCCGGTCACGGGATGGTGAAGGCATGGAATGTTCCAGACCCAGGATGTTCCAGGCACAGAATGTTCCAGGCACAGGATCTTCCGGACACAGGATGTTGCAGACACGGGATATTCCAGAGATGGGATGTTCCAGACACGGGATGTTCCAGGCACAGAATGTTCCGAACATGGAATGTTCCGGGTACGGGGTGTTCCAGATACGGGTGGTCCAGACAGGATATTCAGACATGGGATATTCCAGGCACGGAATGTTCCGAGCACGGGATGTTTTGGAGACGGGATATTCCTGACACCGGATAGTCCTGACACCGCATATTCCAGACATGGGTTGTTCCAGACATGGAATTTTCCGAACACAGGATGTTCCGGATATGGGGTTTTCCAGACACGGGTGGTCCAGAGAGGGGATATTCCAGACATGGGATGTTCCTGGCACGGGATCTTCTGGACACGGGATGTTACAGACCTGGGGTATACCAGAGGTGGAATATTCGGGACACGGGATATTGAAGACATGGGATATTCCAGACACGGGATGTTGCGGACACAGGATGTTACAGACCTGGGGTATTCCAGAGATGGAATATTCGGGACACAGGATATTGAAGACATGGGATATTCCAGACACGGGATGTTGCGGACACAGGATGTTCCAGGCACGGAATGTTCCGAGCACGGGATATTCTGGTGACGGGATATTCCTGACACCGGATAGTCCTGACACCAGATTTTCTAGGCATGGAATGTTCCGGACACAGGTTGTTCCTGGCACGGGGTCTTCCGGACAAAGGATTTTCCACACCCGAGTATTTCCAGAGATGGGATATTCCAGACATGGGATGTTCCAGACATGGAATTTTCCAAACACAGGATGTTCCGGATATGGGGTTTTCCAGACACGGGTGGTCCAGAGAGGGGATATTCCAGACATAGGATGTTCCAGGCACGGAATGTTTCTGGAACGGGATCTTCTGGACACGGGATGTTACAGACCTGGGGTATTCCAAAGATGGAATATTCGGGACACGGGATATTGAAGACATGGTATATTCCAGACACGGGACGTTGCGGACACAGGATGTTCCAGACACGCGATGTTCCGAACACGGGATATTCTGGAGATGGGATATTCCTGACACCGGATACTCCTGACACCGGATATTCCAGACATGGAATGTTCCGGACACAGGATGTTCCAGATACAGGGTGATCTGGACACAGGATTTTCTGGGCACAGGGTGCTCTAAGTATGGGATGTCCCGGACACGGGATGTTCCAGATACCAGATGTTCCGGACACGGAATATTCCAGGCCCGGGATATTCCAGACAGGGGATATTCCAGGCACGGGATATTCCTGGCACGGGATCTTCCAGACACGGGATGTTCCAGACACGGGATCTTTCGGACATGGGATGTTCCAGACCTGGGATATTCCAGAGATGGGATATTCCGGACATGGAATGTTCCGGACATGGGATGTTCCCGGCACGGGATGTTCCAGACACGGGATCTTTCGGACACGGGATGTTCCAGACCTGGGATATTACAGAGATGGGATATTGCAGACATGGAACGTTCCGGACACGGGATGTTCCAGGCACGGGAT
>NW_020924061.1:0-580 GCF_003984885.1 Neopelma chrysocephalum | reverse complement strand
CGGGATATTCCTGACACCGGATACTCCTGACACCGGATATTCCAGACGTGGAATGTTCCGGACACAGGATGTTCCAGATACAGGGTGATCTGGACACAGGATTTTCTGGGCACAGGGTGCTCTAAGTATGGGATGTCCCGGACACGGGATGTTCCAGATACCAGATGTTCCGGACACGGAATATTCCAGGCCCGGGATATTCCAGACAGGGGATATTCCAGGCACGGGATATTCCTGGCACGGGATCTTCCAGACACGGGATGTTCCAGACACGGGATCTTTCGGACATGGGATGTTCCAGACCTGGGATATTCCAGAGATGGGATATACAGGACATGGAATGTTCCGGACATGGGATGTTCCAGGCACAGGATCTTCCGGACACGGGATGTTGCAGGCACAGAATGTTCCAGGCACGGGGTGTTCCAGACACGGGTGGTCCAGAGATGGGACATTCAGACACAGAGTGTTCCGAACACAGGATGTTCCCGATATGGAATGTTCCAGGCACGGGATGTTCCAGACACGGGATCTTCCAGAGATGGATATTTCCGGACACAGGATATTCCAGACATGGGAT
>NW_020924060.1:0-5719 GCF_003984885.1 Neopelma chrysocephalum | reverse complement strand
CTGCACTCCTGGCCTCCAAGGAGCTGCTCCAAGGAGTCCCTGGGGAGCCTTTGTCAGTGCCTGCCCTCAGTGGGGCCCAGCAATGCTTCAAGGGACTTGGAGTTGGGCTTCTGACTTCTTCAGCAGCTGCTGCAATCTTCTCTCAGTACCTCAGCATCATGGGCTGGGCTGCAAACACACCGTGGGGCTCATTAAATGCAGAAATCCCTCAGGATCTCTTTGTCTTCCTTTAATTGTCTTCCAGGCAATTTCAAAACAACTCTTCAAAATTTGTAATTTTTTTGTTTTAATTCAATTATGGATACTTTTTAGTTCAGAGGAAAAGTGATAGAGATGTTCTCCAAGTGATCTTGATGCTGAGTGTCTCCTCAGGAGATCCACACTGACCCTGGATGATCAGCCTTCCTTCTCACCCCCCAACCTCACCAGTTCTGACATGGCCCATCTTGGACTGACAGCTGATGCAACTCCAAACACACTGTGGGACCCATTAAAACATTGAAAAACAAATTATTTCCCTTCCTTTTATTTTTTTCAAGTCTTCAAGACGTCAACAACTAATTGGAGTTGTTTTGTAGTTTAGCTAAGGAGGAAGATTTTAAAGCGGCTGTCATGAAAAATATGTATTTTTTGATGAAAGGAAATGATTTACACAGAGACTTGGGACACAAGAGGGTCAGGGTGCAAACGATTTGGATCCAAAGAGAAGGGAGCAAAAGAGATTAGTAGCACTTAATCACTCACCGAGTGAGCAGTTTTCAAGTGATTCAATAACATTTGCTAATATTTTACCAGTGCCTTGTGGCCAGAGTAAAGAGATTTCTCTGAACAATTTCTCTGCATTTTGTAGGCCTTGCTTGACATGACTTGAGCAGTGTAATGTATATACTTATAAGCTGTGTGAAAATGTGCAATGTTTATATATTCGTTAGCTGTGTGTTTAGTTATAAGGTTCGAGAAAATAGTATGTTTATAGTAAGAAAGCCTTGAGAAACTAGAGATAAAGGTACACCTGCAGAATTCAGAAAGCCCCTAAAGGCAGATCAATTAGGAAGGGCTTTGCATGCCAAGAATGAGGTCAGATCTCGTGGACAAAGCACCAAGTCCAATGAACTGAAAGCATGAAACGCGTGCACAGACTGAGCTTTGCAATCACCTTGTTGTAAGCATGTGCCCGAAACAAACTAAACTGTATAAAAGTTAACTCATTTAAATAATAAATTGGACATAACTGATCACGTTGATCGTCTGCGTGTGTTCCTGAGCCTCTCCACCAACACTTGGGTTCAAGGTCAGGCTGTTTTATTTCCAGGGATGTCTAGAGATGAGTTAAGGGTAGCTCAGACCTTTTGGTGAGGAAGGAGTTGTTTACTCTTGAGCATTTGAACTCAGCCTTTGTTACTGGTTTCTTCCCACTGTTTCAGAGCAGTTCATTTCCCAGGGTGAAAGCTCTGATTCCCCAGCACAGTCAGGTTCTCCTGAGCTCAGGATCTTTCACTGGTCTCATTTTTCTCCAGTATTAATTCTGTGCCAAATTCTTGCTTCCTAGGTCAGTGAAATGTTAGAAGATAGAGAATCTCACCTGGATCTTGGAGAGAACACTTATAGACTTCTTTATTCTATTGAATTCTTCCCTTACAGTTCTGGATGACAGGACACCCATGTGGAAAGTCCCTTTTCTGGTTTTCAGGACTTAAAATCGATGCTTTTCTGATGTCGGTATTTATTGGAGTGTTATTTATTCAACTGTGAGTGCTGAATTTAGTGTTCCTTGCACCTTTAAAAAGTGCAACCCCTTTAAATCTATTGTTTTAAAAACCATGCATTAGATGTCAGACAACATAAGAACAGCATGTAGAGATCACCCTGATGTAAGTGATGGTTCCAGTCATCCTGTGCATGGATAAAAGATTTCCAAGGCTTTGTTCCAAGGCTGCTGCCCCTGAGCCAGGCATGAAAAGTGAATGGCGGCGATTGCATGTTGGTGAAATGATATGGGAAGTAGCAAACAGCCTGGCTGGTGGGAGCACAGTTTGGGAAGGGGGCGCAGGGAAAACCCACTGTAATGTTCTGGGGTAAATAAAAGAAAATAAACAGGGGAGGGTGCCCTTTCAGATATGGTTTATAGATCAGTGCACTGTGTATAGTGTAAGATAGCTTCAGAAATGTAAGAATGCAGTTTCTACAGCTTTTACTACAGTGACACTTTTTTATAAAATATATAAAGACATGATAAGTTGGGTGTTAGGTTGGGCTTTTTTTGGTGTTTGGTTTTTTTTGTGGATGCTTTGTCCCCCTCACAACCCCCTCAAAGGAGCTTTCTTGAATGTACCTTCTTACAGCTAATTTGAATGATTAGTTTAGATAAGCCTCTTAGAGTAGATGCATTTCAGTGAAATCGGGGCACGTGTCTTTTTGGCTCTGGTGCAAGATTCAAACTAATTTTTTTCTTCCTCTTTGGCTCAATTAAAAGTAATCTTAAAACACTCCAAATATATTGTGTGAGTGCAAAGCTTGAGGCATGTGGGATTGAGTGGACACAGAGAAAGAACTAAGATTCAGAACATATCTGCTTCTCTGTCTCAATTAATAAACCCCACAGTTTGACACATTGACTTCAAATTCCCACAGGAAAAGTAGCCGTGTGTATTCCCTCTGACACCTTGGCCACCCTACAGTAAATAAAGATGCTGAGGAGTAAAAAGGAGCTCCAGCATGGTCTGGGTTTATTTGCTTTTTGGAGAAAACATGTTCCAGACTTCTCCATTATTGCTGCCCTGGTGGCATCATGCCAGATAAGAAAAGGAGTTGGATAAATAGATAATTCCTTCTTTTTAATAATGGGTCCGTAGTGGGCCAGATTTCCTCTTTTTGCAGGAACCTGCCAGCAGATGAGATCAAACTGCGTGAGAGTGATAAAGCTTTCAATTGCTGCAATGGGTAGAAGAGAGAACTGCCCCCACAACTGCTTCAGTTATCAGTTTACAAGTATCCCATGAGAAAACGAAGTGGTAACAGGACTGGAGAGTTCTACTGTTCTTTGCAGTGTTTGTGTTTTTATCTTAATAACTTTGTGATGTGCACGTCTGTGTGTATTTTTGTCTCAGTAGTTTTGCAATATGTAAAAGTTTACCACAAACATTGTGTTTGTGTCTCCTCTACTCCCAAAATTGCTTGTATTATCAGCTTATTAATAATGATAAAACTCATGTTTTTATCATGAGTAACTCATTGGTAAGATTGTGTAAGACAAGCCATTTCATGTATTGCTAGTTTAATTTTTTGCCAAGTTTGTCTTTTCATTGAAAAACAAGCTGGTTTGGGAGAAGCTTTAAGATATGTGTAATTCTGTCTCAATCAATTGAGAACCAAGAAACTCCACCAAATTTAGCCTAAGAGTTGGTACAAGAATTTATGCATATTTGGAATCATACAAATATGTATTACATGCATTAACCCTCTGCCTCAGAAGGCATCAAATTTTATATTTGGCTAAATGTCTCAAAATATTAAGAAATGAAACTAAATCTAGACAAAGGAAAAGAAAGTGTGACCTAAAGAGAATATAAGAAAGCCTTGTACCATCTCCCAAGTAACTCAATGTGTTTGCGTAAGAACTGATGTGTAATTTCAGGTCTAATTTCAAGACACGTTGGCCCCTCTAACAGACACATTTTTACAGAATCCCTACTACTCATGGTGTAGAGACAGTGGCTAATGAAAATTAGATTTGTGTCAGTATTAAATCCTGATGTTTGTAACTTTGTTAATGTTAGGAAATTTGATGGTAGCTATTGAGATCCTATTATGTCCCATATGCTTACTATTTTACTGTAAGATTTAGGTTTTTTGGGGGGAATTGCATTGCATTGGGAAAAGATTTGTGCTATCTCTTCCTTTTCTTTTCTCTCTGTCCACTACAGGAAAGGCACCGCCCACAAAGAAGATTCACAGTGAACAACAAAAGAAGAGAAATTATTGAATGCATAAATCACGGGGTGGTGTCAGAGTCTGAAATGGTTCATGATTTGTGCATTCTAGGATTGCCAAGGGACTCTTGCAGGCTTCTGCAGGACTTTTGCATTGTACCTCTGATAGCCCATCAAAGCCCATCCCCCCCTCCACCAATCCTGAAAGGTGGGAAAAACCCTTTTCCCAGGCCCCTCACGGGAACTGCGCAGGCCCAGGAGATGTTGGGGGTTCGTGGCATGGCCTGGGACACCATCCATGGATATAATAACTCATAACTTCTTGCAGTGTGGGGGCTTCCCTCCCCCACCCCAACGGATCAAGGCCACCACTTCAACTCACAGACATGGAAGCTGCAACTCCCAAGTTTCATCGCTGGACCCCGTGGGCAGTGACTATAGACATCTTTCCACTCTCAGCTTTGCTTTCCCTTACTCTCCCTTACCCTTATCCTGTCTTTCCTTTCTCTCCCTTACGCATTTTCCCTAAAGGTTCTCTTTATGCCACATTGCTGTAGATGAGAGATAGAGATGATAACACCCAAAATGGCAACATACCTGTTTACCTTTGAAACAAAAGTGTTCTAAAATAAACCCTGCATATATATATATATATTTTCAAACACTCATTATTCAGTGTCGTTTCACTCTAATCCACCCCAAGGGATTTTTTAAGAACCTGGGTTACCCCCTCCTTTCTGGGGCGGGTGCTAACAGACCCCTTGTAGCAGGATGTTCTACCTGGAAAAGAATCTGATGGGACAATGCAAGCAATGCAAGCTCTCTGTGGGGAGTTACTGCTGGTGCCAAGGGGTTGGTTTAGTGCTGAATTGTGCCAAACCCAGCCTGGTTCCCCAACCTTCCAACACACATCCTGCTTTTGGAAGCAGAGTTTGACAGATCAGCTGCTCACTGGCCTGGCAATATGTGACTGGAGATCCATCACTGGATAAGTATAAAAGCCCAGGGCCACCTTTCATAGAGCAGATTCTTCCACAGACTTTCTGAAGTGTGTGTGGAGCTTCTGCTGTGAAGCAGGGATGCCTCTTGATGGTCACTGGCCAGGGGGTAAAAGAAAGAGAGAGATGTGCCTTGATTTATTTCTATTAGACACCGCCGGGCCCTCCCCGCTTCCTGCCGGGATCGGACACCGCCGGCGGCCCCGGCCCTGCTGGGCTTCATCAGCCTGAGGAATTGCTCCGAAGGAGGGGCCGGGGGCTTCCTCTTGGGCTTCCTCTCCCTGGCGCTGGGGCTCGGCTTCTACCTGCGCCAGAAGGTGAGGGGGGTCCCAGGGGGTCGTGTGTCCCCCAGAGCGTTTGTGCCCCCCCCGGGGACCCCCCACCCCGGTGTCACCCCCTTTTCTCTCCCCACAGAGCTCTGGAGCTGGCGGCAGCCGCAGCCCCTCCCCAGGGCCTCAGGCTCAGCCTGGACCCCCCCCCCGTCCCCGTGAGGATTTTGGGGGGGTCGTGTGTCCCCTCCTCCCCTGCTGTCACTCTGCCTCTGCCCAGCTGCTCCCAGTGATCCCAGTAAAGCTTCCCAGTTCTCCCCAGTCCTGGGTTTTGGGGGCAGTGGGGGAGGGGCTGGGAGGGTCACCATGGGGTGGAGACAAATTTGTGGGGGGCAAAACCGGCCCCAGGATGGATCAGGAATGGGGACCCCCCTGTGTCCCCCCGCTCTGGGGGGGGCTTTGGGAGGGCACCTGCCCCTCAGTGGGCACCCAGCACACCCCAAAAGGTGCTGGGCACTTCCCC
>NW_020924059.1:0-1272 GCF_003984885.1 Neopelma chrysocephalum | reverse complement strand
GTTGGCTTTCAGCCCAAACTGTGCAGCCAAGCCCTGTCCCGGGGCAGCCCCTGAGCCGGGACAGCCCCTCGGCAGCCGGGACAATGCACAGGGGGGACCCTGCTCGGCCCTGGCTCAGAACTGCGGCCCCGGCCGGGCCCGAGGGGCCCTGGGGGAGAACAACCCTGAGCCCCAACTGGGCCAGAGCCGCCCAGTTCTGCCCAGTGGGGCCCGGGTCGCTCCCAGCATGGGCCCAGGGGCTCCCAGTAACCCCCAACAACCCCCAGCATGGGCCCAGTCACTCCCAGGATGATCCCAGTCACTCCCAGTACAATACCAGTCTCTCCTAGTAAATTCCAAATTACCCCCTGCATGGTCCCAGTTGCTCCCAGTCACCCCAGGAGAGTTCCAGCCACTCCCAGTATGGTTCCAGTCACCAGCAGTATGATCCCAGTATATCCCAGTCACTCCCACTACCATCCCATTCGCTCCTAGTAGGAATCCAGTCACCCCCAATATGGCATCAGTTGCTCCCAGTCCATTCCATTAGGATCCCAGCATGAGCTCAAACACTCCTTATCTGGTCCCAGTCACTCCAGTATGAACCCCCTCACTTCCAGTCATTCTCATTAAGATGCCATTTGCCCCCAGCACAGTCCCAGTTCCTCCGAGTCACCCAGGATGGTTCCAGTTGCTCCCAGTATGATTCCTGCCACTCCCAATCTCTCCCAGTATATCCCAGTCATTCCCAGCATGCGCTCAGTCAGTCCCAGTATGATCTCAATCACTCCTGGTCTCTCCCAGTTGCCTCCATTTCCCCCAGGATGGTCCCACTCATTCCCAGTTGCCCCCAGAAGCTTCCAGTATGATCCCAGTTGCTCACAGCCACTTCCAGTCATCCCCATTGCACTCCCAGTTGCTCCCAGTATGATCCCAATCACCTCCAGCATGATCCCACTCACTCCTGGTATGATCCCAGTATGACCCCAGTCACCCTCAGTGTGGTCTCAGTTGCTCCCACCATGGGCCAAGCTTCTCCCACTGTGATCCCAGTATGATCCCAGTACTTCCCATCATGGTCCCAGTTGCTCCCAGTTGCCCCTAGCACAGATCCAGTCACTCAAAGTATGATCCCAGTCCTCCCTCCTGACAGTCCCAGTCAATCCCAGTTGCTTCTATTGTAGATCCAGTCACTCACAGTTCCTTCCAGTTGCCCCAGCCTGGTCCTAATTCCCCTTCACGTAGTCCCAGTCGCTCCCAGTGTGGTCCCAGTCACCCCCACTATGGTTACAG
>NW_020924058.1:0-5017 GCF_003984885.1 Neopelma chrysocephalum | reverse complement strand
GGCTGAGTGCGTTGGCTTGGGGGTTCCTCCTGCCCAAGTCCATCTCTAGAACTCACCGGACATCCTGTGACCATAAAAACCTCCAAAACACCAAGGTTTAGCCCAGAAAAACCCAAACCACCCAGATTCAGGCAAAAAGCCCTCAGAAATGGCAAGATGAACTGCCTCCAATCTTCAAAAAGTTAAGGTTCAGCCAAAAAATACTCCAAACCATGAACATTTAGCCCAAAAAAACTCTCGCAGGAATTCCCCCTCTCTGGTCTCTCCTCTGTGGGGTTCGGAGGGTCTCCCATGTCTGGGATGTTGGGGGTCCCACTTAGGGATGCTGGGAGTGTTGGGGGTCCCAAGGGTCCCTTCTCCTCTGACTCTCACCTTCTGGGTGCCGCGTTCCCAGACATTCCCCCTCTCCAGGTTCTGCACTTCGTTGTCCCGGGGATCCCAGGGGTCCCACTGTCCAGGCTTCCCCTTCTCCATGGCCCCCGTTTCAGGCTCCCGCGGGTCCCGGGGCTCCTCCCTCTCCGTGCTCCCCCCTCCAGGCTGCCAGGGGTCCCCCAGCTCCGGCATCGCCCCACTCCGCCCTCCACACTCGGCAGCTCCCGGGCTCCACACCCACCCCCGGCACTCCTGGGGGGCCCCAAAACCGCTGTGTCCCCCCTGCCGGCACCGGGCTGACAATGGAGCCGGCGGGGCCTGACCCAGCAACACCAACCCCCACCACAGGGGGGGACCCACATCCCCCCACCCACCGCCGGGGCTCTGCCACCAACCCAGCCCGGCACCCCCAAAAACACCTGCCACCCACCCCCAACAGCCCCCAAGGGCACAGCCCTGCACATGGGCCGGCTGTGCCCAAGGCAACCAAACAGCCCCACAGGCAGGACACCAGAGGCTGCCCCAGGGCAACGAGAGCAGGGAGTGGATCGGGCCCCCAGACACGTGGGCGGGCTCTGGGTTCAGCCTGACCAGGGGCAATTTGGCACCAACAGCACGGCCCCAACCACTGGCTCAGCACAGGGGGCCCGAGCTCCCCCCTCTCCAGGCTCTCGGGGCTCTCACAGCTCCCCCCTCTCTCTGCAGCCTCCCCTGCTCTCCAGGGATCAAGGCATGGGGACATGGAGGGACCCCCATGGCAACACCGCTCCTGCTCTCCCACATCCCCTTAGCCCACCTCTCCCACCCCTTTCCTGGGCTGTACCCTGGTGTGGATGCGCTGGTGTTGGATCAGGTGGGAGCTCTGCCTGAAGCTCTTTCCACATTCCCCACATGGGTAGGGCCGTTCCCCAGTGTGGATGTGCTGGTGGGTGAGGAGGTGGGAGCTCTGCCTGAAGCTCTTCCCACATTCCAAGCATCTGAAGGGCTTCTCCCTGCTGGGAGGCTGCTCAGGGACCACCAGGTCACAGCTCCCCCTCAAGCTCCGGCCGCCTTCCTGGCACAGGCTGGGTCTTTCCTCCTCAGAGCACCCTGGGCTGGCTTTGGAGCCCCTCCTGTGGGGGGATCTCTGGGTCTTTTCCTCCCCACTGCCTTCCTGCGCCGTGGAGCCCTTCAAAACGGCCTCTCCCACCAGGGTCTCACAGGGGGATTTGTCCTCCGGGCTCTCCGTCCTCAGCTCGGGGCCTGGGGCAGGAAGCAAGAAGGACAGGGAGGGGATTTGCCTCCGGCCCACAGGGAAGGCCAAGGACATCCCCCCAACTCCGGCCCCGGTAGGACGGCGGCGGCAGCGGGGTTGTCCTGCAGCCGGGGGCCATGCTGGGCTGCCAGAGCCAGCACAACACCCGCCCAAAGGGCCACTGACTTCCTCCTCACCTGCCTGGGGGGCCCAAGGCATCTTCCTCTTCCTCGCAGCCTCCTCCTCCATCCGCCCAAGCTTTGGGAAGGAGAAATCCTGATGGGGCAGAAAACAAGGGCTGAGTGCATTGGCTTGGGGGTTCCTCCTGCCCAAGTCCATCTCTAGAACTCACTGGGCATCCTGTGACCATAAAAACCTCCAAAACACCAAGATTTAGCCCAGAAAAACCCAAACCATCATGATTCAGGCAAAAAAAAGCCTCAGAAACAGGGAGATGAACCCCTTGCCAAACTGCAAAAAGTTAGTATTCAGCCAAAAAATACTCCAAAATATGAAGTTTCAGCCCAAAAAAATGGTGTTTAATTAGGAGGATGAGGGGAGTGAGGTCATTTCATGAGCACTTGATTGAGTTGCTATATATTAATCAAAAACTGTATTAATGTAGTGTCACTTCAAACTTGCCAGGGCTTTTCCTCGAGGTTCTCTGGCCCCTGCCAGTCCGGGGCTGTTTCTCCAAACCATCAAACCACATGTGCCAAACGCCCTGGTTGGTCAGTGCCAGCTGGGGGAGAGGGCACTCGCTGAGGGGATGAGAAAACTGCACCCGAGGCTGGGCTGAAAGAGGCTTCAGCACCACTTCTGATGGCCCAGGGGCAGCATCTGGCTTCTCCCAAACAGAGAGATGGCACTTGTTCCTCTGCAGGGAGTGAAGGGCAGCAGGGTGACTCCTGCTGCATGGATGGAATGGCAGAGGATCCCTTGGGTCCCCAGGATGGATCAGCACTCGGGGATACAAACTGCCCTCGGGCTCAGGATGCAGCTGAGAGTACAGATTTCCCTGCAAAGTCTGCAGTGAGTCAAGCTCTGGAGAGGAGATTGTGCCCCATGGATGGGATTGCAGAGGCTCCCTCAGGTCCCCAGAACGAATCAGCAACCAGGAATAGACACAAAACACACCCATGAAGATTTTGGGGGAAGTGTCCTGTAGGGAGGGGACAGTGTCACCCCACCAGGGCAGGGCTGGCAAGTGGGAGGCTGCTCCAGGGGTCTGCAAGAGGCCTCGTGCTCTGCTCGGCCCCAGTACTGGCTGGTACCAACACCCCCGGCTGCCCCCAACCCTGGGCAGCTCTGCCCTGCCCGTGGCCCTGTCCCTTGGCTCTCTCCCTGCCAGCTGAGTGTGGGGCACAGGGGCTGGGGGTCCCTCCCGCACCCCCCGGGCAGCCGGCATTGGCTGGGGGGATGTGAGGGCTGGGCCTGCTCAGCACAGTCCCAGCCTCGTGCCCAGCGCCTCTTTCCTGCCCCACACAAGAGCTTCCCGGCCCCCCCAGGGCTCCCCTGCTGCTGCCTCTGCTCCTGGCCCTGCCTTTGCTGCTCCCTTGGCTGGGCCAGCGGCTGCAGGGGGGGGATGGCAGCAGCTTCAGCTCCACGGCACTTCCTGGGGGGAGCTCAGCCTGGGGGGGACGGGCAGGGACCTGATGGGGATGGACAGGGGCCCAGCAGGGACAGCCACGGCCTGCAGGGGAAGGCACAGGGACAACCTGGTCCCCCACACTGCCAGGGCTGTCTCTGCTCCTCCTTGCAGGCTCTGTGGCCAGGCACAGTTTGTGTTCCTGGGTGCCCACCATCTCAGCACTTGGAGCCGCTCAAATCAGCACCCACAGCTCTGCAGCAAAGCCCCAGCTCACCTGGCACACGGGATGGAAACAGCACCTTGTCGGGAATGGGCACCTTTGTTTCTTGCCCACCACGGGGGTCTCCTCCCTCCGCAGCACCTCTGCCTTGCACTTATTCTCAGGCTCACCTCAGGGACAGCTCTGGGCTCACCTCCGCGCCACTTCTCAGCCTCACCTCAGGGCCTGGGCTCAAGGACAGGAACCTGCAGGGAGGGGACATGATGTGCAAGCTCAGGGCTGCCTGCTTGCACTGGCCTCTGGGCTTCTTTCTCCTTCTACAACCAGCCCAGAACTTAGCCTGCTTTTCTAATACCACACATTTACACACTAACCTTGGAGATATATATGGACAGACATCTCTATCACCCTGGGGATAGAGCCTCAAGCATGTGCTGCCATAGGAATGGGAATCAGAGAATCACACAATCAGCCAGGTTGGAAAAGGACCTCCCAAATCATCAAGTCCAACCCTTGATTCAACCCTGCCGTGCTTCCCAGACCATGGCACTGATGCCACATCCACTCTCACCTTCAACACCTCCAGGGACGCTGACTCCACCCCCTCCCTGCCCAGCCCATTCCAAGGCCTGATTACTCTCTCAGGAAAAAATTGCTTCCTAATATCCAACCTAAACCTCCCCTGGCACAGCTCAAGACCCAGCCCTCTTGTCCTACTGCTGCTTCCTGGCACAAGAGCCCCACCCCCACCTGGCTACAACCTCCTGGCAGGGACTTGCAGAGAGTCAGGAGGTCTCCCCTGAGCCTCCTCTTCTCCAGCCTCAACAACCCCAGCTCCCTCAGCCTCTCCTCACACCACTTGTGTTCCACTCCCTTCCCCAGCCTCGCTGCTCTTCTCTGCACCTGCTCCAGCCCCTCCAGGGCCTTCCTCAACTCAGGGCCCCAGAGCTGGACACAGTACTCCAGGGGTGGCCTCACCAGCGCTCAGTCCAGCCCAACAATCACTTCCCTGCTCCTGCTGCCACACTCTTCCTCAGCCAGGCCACCTTCTATTGGCCCTCTTGGTCACCTGGCCTCACTCTGCCTCCACTTCAGCTTCCTGTCAATCCACACTCCCAGCTCCCTTTCTGCCTGCCTGCTCTCCAGCCACTGTGGCCCCAGCCCGGGGGGCTGACGGGGCTTCTTGTGGCCAAAGGGCAGGACCCGGCCCTTGGTCTGCTTGAACCTCAGCCCCTTGCAATCAGCCCATGGATCCAGCTTGGCCAGGTCCCTCTGCAGAGCCCTCCTGCCTTCCAGCACATCAACACACCCCCAGCTTGGTGTCAGCTGCACATTTGCTGATGAAATGCCTGGTTCTGCAGCAGCTGGAGCTGCTCAAGGGGCAGCAGGACCAAGTCAGGAGCCTGGGGGTCTTTGGGGTGCGGGAGGGTCCTTGGGGAGCTGGGGAGGGGCTTTGGGGATTGGGGGTACAGACCAGGACAGACCAGTACCTCCTCATTGCTCCCCAGATCTCTCCTGGAGCTGGGCCACGTTGTCATGGGACACCTGAGCCCCCCCCCATGGCCTCCCAATACAGCCCAGTGCCCCCAGTACAGCCCAC
>NW_020924057.1:0-367 GCF_003984885.1 Neopelma chrysocephalum | reverse complement strand
GACACACAGCCCATGGCCTGAGCTCACAGAAACCAACAGTGCCCTCGCTGGGCTGCTCCTGGTGGCAACTGGTGTCTGAGTCTCTGGGTTCCAATGACCAGAGCAGGGCAGGGCAGAAGCCATTGCTGCTCACCATGCCCTGGAGTCCCTGCTCTGATCGAGGAGATTACAAGGAACAGTGTTCAGGTGTTATCCAAAGGCAATTTGAACTATTTCCCTCACTTGAAACAAAAAAAAAAAGAGTGGGAACAATTTTCCTTCCTTTGCTGCTCTCAGCTCTTGCACCCAGTAGATTGTGCTGTCGGCCACCCCGTTACTCACCCTCACAGGGCAACTGGGAGCTCAGCTCCAGCCAGATACCCTGAAA
>NW_020924056.1:0-3374 GCF_003984885.1 Neopelma chrysocephalum | reverse complement strand
GCGCGCCGCGCTGATGACTCATCAGTCGCCGGCAAGAACAGCCCACAGCACGGCCCCAGCTCCCCGCACACGCTCCATGCCCAGCGCCGGACAGCTGCTGACACCCCAAAACCAGCCGGGCGGAGACGTTTTGGGGGATTTTGGGCGCGCTCGGATTGGCTGAGAGCGCAAAGTGCGGCTCCGGTTTGGGGCCGTGTTGTGGTCTGTTCTTCCCGGCGACTGATGAGTCATCAGCGCGGCGCGCTGGGATTGGGCGCGGGCGGCGTGGGCGCTTTGGGATTGGCTGAGGGCCGTTGGGGGCCCCCGCGGCAGCTCCGGGGCTGGGGGGTTCCCCCTGTTCTCACTATTTTGGGGACTGGGAGTACCTAAAGCCCATTATTCAAGGATGTTTGGGGTCTGAGAGAACCCAAACCCCCCTGTTCATGGGGTTATGTGGAGGCTGACATTGCCCAAACCCCCCCCGTTCCCAGGATTTTTGGGGTTTGAATGTTTCCAAACCCCCTTTCCCCGGGTTTTTGGGAGGCTCAAGTGTCCCAAACCCCCTGTTCCCAGGATTTTGATGGAATCTAGGTGTGTCTAAGTCCATCTTTACGAAGATTTTTGGGTCGGGAAGTGCCCCAACCCCCCTGTCCCTGGGATTTTTAGGGTCTAGGAGAGCTCATACCCCAGTGTTCCCAAGATTTTTAAGGTCTGAATGTTCCCAAACCCCCTGTTCCCAGGATTTTCAGAGCCCCCCCAATTCTTCCCAATAACCAGGACTGCAGAGCACTAAGAAGCTTTACTGGGAACACTGGGAACAGCTGGTTGGGGTGCGAACAAAAGCAGGGAAGGGGGGGACACGCGACCCCCCCAAATCAGGGCAGGGTTTGGGGGGTCCCGGCTGGGCCCGAGGCCACGGGGAGGGGCTGCGGCCACTGGTGGCTCAGGAGCTCTGTGGGGAGAGAAAAGGGGGTGAGAGCAAAAGGGCTGGGGGGGCAGGGGGGGCCCAGAGGCTGTGGGAGAGCAAGGGGGGGACACGACCCCCGGGGACCCCCCTTTACCTTCTCCCGCAGGTAGAAGCCGAGCCCCAGCGCCAGGAAGACCAAGCCCAAGACGAAGCCCCCGACCCCCCCCAGGATCTTGCTGCGGACGGTGTCCGGTGGCATCTCTGGGGGGAGCCGGGGGGGTCAGCACCCCCAAAACCTCCCAGACACCCCACAAACCCCAGCCCAGTCTCTCCCAGCCCATGCAGGACCCCCTCAAACCTCCTGCCAGTCCCTTCCCAGCCCCACCAAGGGATCCCACCAAGCCCCTCCCAGACCCTTGAGAACCCTCCCACCCCCCTCCCATCACCCCCAGCACCCCCCAAACTCCCACCCAGTGGCCCCCAGTGTCCCCCTTTCCCCCCCGGCCCCCCTGGCAGTGTGCCCCCGGGGCTGGGGGGGCCGGGCCGTACCCCAGTGCCGGCTGAGGGGGTGCTCCAGGCTGACGTGCTCCACCTGGCAGCTGTAGGTGACCCCGCGCCGGGGGGGGATTTCCAGCCTCACCAGCACCTGGGAGGTCCAGTCCCCGTTGGGGACCACGTCGGTGGCCACCACGTGCTCCGGCAGCTCCTGCCCATCCTGGAACCACCTCACCTGCACCGGCGCAGGGTAGAAATCCATCACGGAGCAGAGCAGGCGGCCGGGGCCGGGCTGGGAGCTCGACGGCACCAGCGAGATGGACACGCTGGGGGGCACTGGGAGGGACGGGGGAGACACTGGGCTCAGCTGGGGGGCACTGGGAGGGAGGGGAGAGGGCTTGGAGGACATTGGGAGGGATTGGGATGGCCCTGGGAGGGACTGGGATGGCAGTGGGAGGGAGTGGGAATAGAGTGGGTTAGAAGGGTCTGGTCTGGGGGGGCACTGGGGAGAGAGTTGGGAGATGTGGGAGTGAAGTGAGAACGACTGGGAATGGACTGAGAGGGTCTGGGAGTGGAGTGAGAGGGACTGGGAGTGACTGGGATGGATTGGGAGTGACTGGTGTGGCCTGGGAAGGAAGCGCTCGGGCCTGGGAGGCTGAGTGGTGGTGAGGGAAGTGTTTGCTTTGGGTCTGCCTGGCAACTGGAGCGTCATCAGAGAGACGCGCTGGGATTGGCTGAGGGGCGGGAGCTCGGGGGCATCGACGCGTGGAGACGCGGGGGGGCACTGGGAGAGACTGGGATGGACTCTGAAAAACTGGAATGGACTAGGAGAGACTAGGGGGCATTGGAAAGACTGGGAGAGACTGGGATGCACTGGGATGGATTGGGAGGGAGCAAATGGCCACGGGATGGGCACAGGGAGGGCTGAGGGTGTGGGGTGATTCCCGGGGAGGGTTTGAGGGGCTCCAGGGTCATTCCTGGGGCAGGGCCCGAGGGGACCCGCTCTGCCCCACGCTCACCTCTCCTCTCCACGCTGAACCGGGTGGCGATCTCGTAGGTGTGCCGGCAGTACGTGTCCACCTGACCCCGTGTATACTCCATCCCTTCGGGGTCACTGTTCCAGTACCTGGCCTGGATCTCCCCATACGGGGTGTCCCCCACATAGACCCCCACATCGCTGTCGAAGTGGGCGTACTGCTCCCGGTTGTAGATGTACCTCTCCACGTAACTCACCCGCTCGGTGCCGTTGATGAAGTGACACTCGGACTTTCCCATCCACTGGAACACCCCTGTGTGTGCAGGACACGGGTCAGGGGGTGCCCTGTCCCCCCCCATCATCCCCCAGCCCCCCACAGCAGGGTGGGAGCTCAGGGGGTCACCCCGGACCCCCCTTTCCCACCCCCCTCTGCCTCACGGATGCCCCAGCACCGGCTCTTGGCTGGGGGGGAACCCCCCATCAGCCCCCCGGGGATGGACAGGGGGGTTGGGGACCCCCCCAATGCCGATCCGACCCTCCCCAGAGCCCCAGGGAACCGCTCCAGGGCTCAAGGGACACCCAGGGACCCCCATGGCACCCCTCTGCCTGCTCTCCCACACCCCCTTTCCCCCCTCTCCCACCTCTTTCCCACCGGCCCCACAATCCCCAGACCCCCCCGCCCTCACTTTGGGGCTCCCACCCCCCTCCCACTCACTCCGCCCCTTCCGACCCCCCTCGCACTCACTTTCTTGGGGCTCCCATCCCCTCTTTTCTCCCCCCCTTCCCCCTGCCCGCCCCCCCCGCTCACCCGACAGCTTCTCGCCCGCAGCCGGGGGGGCTCCCAGCACCACCAGCACCGCCAGCACGGCCCCAGCTCCCCGCACACGCTCCATGCCCAGCGCCGGACAGCTGCTGACACCCCAAAACCAGCCGGGCGGGGACGTTTTGGGGGATTTTGGGAGCGCTCGGATTGGCTGAGAGCGCCAAGTGCGGCTCCGGTTTGGGGCCGTGTTGTGG
>NW_020924055.1:0-17639 GCF_003984885.1 Neopelma chrysocephalum | reverse complement strand
CTTGCCTTGGCATAATTAAATCCTTTCCTTATCTCACCCTAGCTAACTGCTCCTAGATTTTTTTTCTTAGCACCAGCAGAGCAGGCATCAGTACAAGCATCACGGGCCGAACTTACTGAGCTTGTACGCTTTACTAAGACAGCTGTCCCCGAACTGCCACTGGTAGAAGCCCTTAACATACACATATGGGAAGAATTAGGGCACCTCATAAAGCTAACAGCTCAGGGGGGAGACCCCCAAGCTATCAGAGCTTTCCCAGCATGGCAGATAATAATGTCTGCACTACACAGAGCCCACGAACGGACAACACAAGCGTATAACACTGACACGCACCCCCCCCAATAATACTGCTAGCAGCAGCCGCCCAACTTTTAGGCGTAGGGACAGTAACGCCCAAAGTCCGGCGGGGGGGGAATGGGGAACGTTCGTAACTTAGGCACGGAGTCAGAAGCCAAGAGCCGAAGGGACATGGGCCGTTGGGAGGGAACGGAGCCTGTGATGCGAGATCCCCACTCATGGGACCACCGCAGAGGGCTCCGTTACGGCGACTGGGGGGGTAACCCAGCAGATTTCCCTCCCCGTCCCGCGGATGATCGCCGGCCACGTGGCCCCACTTGGGCACCGCCATCTTGCCCATCAAATGGCCTGGGGACTGAACCGTCTCTTCCGGCCCCTGCGCCACCCCGCCCCACCCATAGGCACGAGGGGGGAGGTAGCTCCGCCCCCTCGCCACCTCTGACACCCGCCCACACCCCCTCACCGGGAACCGAGATCGCCGGAGCCGCCAGGGGGGAGGAGTGGGAGGGGGAGGAGGAGGAGGAACTAGGGTTAGTTCCGTCGGGAAGGAGCGAGGTAGCAATTGGGGGAGGGTCGGTTGATGGGGGGGTTTGTGTCGAGAAGAGGCAATACGGGTGGGAGACTTGCAAGTGATTAATGCATGCCCAGTCGTCATTGGTCCACGCAATACCCGCCGGTTCAAAGCTTTGCCGCATGAACTAACAAAGGAACTGAGGCAAATAATAAGGGAAACTGGCGTGTCTTCATCTAACACCCTGGCATTTTTAGACACACTAAGCTCTACCTACATTTTCATGCCACACGATTGGAAGACTATCTTAAAAATAAGTCTTACCAATACACAGTATAACGTGTGGCTGAATGACTTTCGGGAGAATTGCTCTGTGTATGCCAATGACCCACAAGCAGGCGTTACAACACACCAACTAACTGGGGAGGGTAATTATCGGTCGATAGATGCTCAATCTGGGTACAATAAGGAAGTGTACGAGGTCATAGCTAAACACGCCATGAGAGCTATGAGAACGTTACCCACATCAGACCAAGACACTAATTTGTCATTCACAAGAATAATGCAAGGCCCGACAGAACCGTTCTCCCAATTCTTGGACCGGCTGCAATCTGCCCTAGATAGGCAGATTGAAAATGAGGAAGCCAGAGATACTTAGCAGAAAACTGGCTTTCGAAAACGTGAACCCAGACTGTAAGAGGGCATTTCAGGCTCTTCCTAAATGGGAGAGCTGCAGCATTGCAGAGCTGGTTCATGCTTGCCCAGGGGTCGGCTCAGTGGGACACCAAGCTGACTCATTAGCAGTAGCACTCAGTGCCCAGCTAAGAGTACAGGAGGGAGCCAGACCCAGAAGTGGTTGTTACGTTTGCGGTGCACCCGACCACTTCCAAAAACACTGTCCCAGGAGACCCATAGCAGTGGCTCCCCGCAAGCACCCAAAAGCAAGGAGGGTGCCAAAAAACGGGAGACGAGGGGTGTTGTCGCATGCCCCGGTACAGCAAACATATGCGACACGAGGGAACAGGCTGGCAATTTTTGCCCCCCCACCCCAGCCAGCGCTTTGTGCCCCTCCACCTCAGCCAGCGCTGGGCTGGATCTATCCAACCGGGACTCTGTCTTCATAAACTCCACAGAGGTAGTGCTAATCCCAACCGGGTTTTGGGGTCCCCTCAACCCAGGGGTGCATGCACTATTGATTGGAAGATCCTCCACTACGCGAATGGGTTTGTTTGTGCTGCCGGGAGTAATAAACTCAGACTCTCATAGTGAGATTCAGATCATGGCCTGGACCCCTTCACGCCCCTGTTTCATTCCAAAGGAACAGAAAATCGCCCAACTAATCCCCTTCTACAGAGCGTCGCCTGCGGGGGAGGGGGAGCGGGGTTCAGGGGCTTTTGGTAGCACAGGACCACCACAAGTTTACTGGGCATCAACCATCACAGCCACACAGCCGCTCATGACATGCCAGGTGAATGGACACCGATTTACAGGCCTAGTGGACTCGGGAGCCGATGTTTCCATCATAAAGGACTCCGAATGACCACTTAACTGGCCCACTGTTTGCCCAGCTGCAACCATTCAGGGGGTGGGAGGCACACAGAGGCCCAGACAGAGTGCCCAAGTACTCACTGTCCTGGGCCCGGAAGGACAATTAGCCAAGGTAGCTCCTTTTGTTGCCCCCATTCCTTGTACACTGTGGGGAAGGGATGTTCTCAGGCAGTTTGGCACAGTCATGCAAATTCCTCCTGCAAGCAGCCAGGTTTTTCAATAGGGGCCATTGGTCAGCTGTCCCAAACACCCATTAAGCTGGTCTGGAAAAGCGAGCAACCAGTCTGGGTGGACCAATGGCCTATGAAAAAGGAACGGCTTGAACGATTAACAGAGCTTGCAAGGGAACAGCTAGAAGCAGGACATATTGTGCCCACAAACAGCCCCTGGAACACTCCTGTATTTTGCATTCTCAAGAAAAGCGGGAAATGGAGAATGCTGCAGGACTTAAGGGTAGTAAATGCAGTTATAGAGCCGATGGGAGCATTGCAACCAGGACTGCCTTCACCTGCTATGCTCCCAGTAAATTGGCCATTAATGGTAATTGATTTAAAGGACTGTTTCTTTACCATCTTCCTACACCCTGAGGATGTGCCAAGGTTTGCCTTTTCCATCCCGGCATTGAACAATGCACAACCCATGCAAAGGTATCACTGGGTTGTCCTTCCTCAGGGGATGAAAAATAGTCCTACAATATGCCAGACAGTAGTGGCAGACGCTATTCATCCCATCAGAAGGCGTTTTCCCTCTGCTATCATCTATCACTACATGGATGATATTTTAATTACCATGGCCACAGAAAGTGAACTAGAAACTGTTGTTACTGCTCTAAAAGATGCTGTCCAAGATGCAGGGTTACAGGTCGCGCCAGAGAAGATCCAGTGATCACAGCCCTGGACGTACCTTGGATGGAAGATCACGCAGCAGGAAATCTCCCCACAGCCACTGCAGCTCGAGGTAAAAAACACTTTAACTTTACATGAGTTGCAAAAACTTCTGGGGGCTATCAATTGGTTAAGGCTCATTTTGGGCATAACCACAGAAGAGCTACACCCTTTGTTCGAGCTGCTAAAAGGGGACTCCAATCTAATGTCTGACAGATCTCTGACTGCAGAGGCCAAACAGGCATTAGACATTTATGCCAGGGCAATAGAGGGCAGGCAAGGCAGAAGGAGAAATCCTGAACTGCAAATCTGCCTGGCCCTCATTCCCAACAGGTACCAGCCATTTGCAGTTTTGTTGCAGTGGGTTCAGACTGACAAAGACCCACTGCAAATTCTGGAGTGGCTATTTCTGCCCCACACACCACCTAAAACTGTGTGGACTGCTAATGAGATGTTTGCAAAGCTTGTCATTAAAGGCAGACGACGACTGCAGGAGCTAGACGGAAGGGACCCTGCCATCATCTACATTCCAGCTACGAAGGACAATTTGGATTGGATGCTAGCTGAGGACGCAGGATTCCAAGCTACCTTGGCAGGCTTTGACAGTGACATTTCCATTCATCTCCCTAAGCACAGATTGTGGGCAGAAATCAGTAGTTTACCTTTAAAGGCCACAACCAGATGCAAACATGAACCAGTGAAAGGCCTCACGGTCTTCACAGATGCATCTGGAAGGACACGAAAAGCTGCAGTGACTTGGGTAAATCCTGATACAGGACAATGGGAATGGGAGGTGCAGACCAGGAACCAAGACTCTGTGCAGGTTCTGGAACTGGCTGCCATCCGTATTGCCCTGGGGAAATTTTCTGAACAGCCTATTAATATTGTAACTGACTCTTGTTATGCTGCAGGGTTAGTCTCGCGTATCGAAAGTTCGTTTCTTCGAGACGTCTCTAACCCACATTTGTTATTTGAAATGCCTTCTATTTGGTTTCTTGTCAATCATAGAAGGTTTGATTTCTACATAATGCACACAAGATCTCACACTGACATGCCAGGGCCAATAGCTGACGGGAACCGGGAAGCTGACAGAGCAGCAATGTTTAACACCGTACCCAGAGTCTTAGAGCAAGTGAAATTGTCTCATTCATTTTTCCATCAGAATGCACGTTCTCTGAAGAGACAATTTTAAATAACAATCAATCAAGCTCGAGACATCATCCTGTCATGCCCAGACTGTCAGAAAATCACACCCATGCCATCTCAGGAAGGCGTTAACCCCAGAGGGTTGATGGCAAATGAGATCTGGCAAACAGATATCACACACATCCCCGAATGTGGCACATTAAAGTATGTACATGTAACCATAGACACACATTCACAATACATAACAAAACAATACACAGCACACACAGGGGAAAAGGCCAAGGATGTGATAAGACACTGGCTCAGTTGTTTTGCCACCCTTGGTACCCCAAAACAAATAAAAACCGATAACGGACCAGCATTCATTTCAGAAAAGGTAAGAGATTTCCTGTCAGACTGGGGAATTTCACATGTCACAGGTATTCCACACTCACCAACCGGACAGGCAATTGTGGAAAGGGCACATCGCACACTGAAAGAAATGTTAGATAAACAGAAAAAAGGGGGGAATCTGTGTAGCCCGCAAGAGTGTCTGTGGAAAGCCACATATGTTATCAATTTTTTAAATTGTGGCAGCTCTGAAAGAAGTAAGTATGAAAAGTAACACAGGCCTCAGGCTCCCGCCTCTCTGAAACCACCAGTCATGGTAAGAGACCTGATTTCAGGGCAGTGGACAGGACCGCTAGATCTCGTGACTTGGGGGAGAGGCTACGCCTGTGTGGCTGCAGGAAAAGAGTTAAAATGGATCCCTTTCAGGTGTGTTAGACCCTACCTAGGTACACAACCACAGCAGCAAGGACCAGAGTAACGCAGAATTTATAAAAGAGTTATGTTTACGTTTCAGGTTTACATTTAGGAACAACCAGTGTGGCAAAAAGCAGTCTATAAAAATCCATGAATGTGTGTACGATGAATGGATGATTGTGAAGGAGCAAGATTCAGGATGGGAACAGTTCCAGGCATGGAGAAAAGCATACAGCAATTGACAGGACTTTATTATATGGACCTTACAGTTATCATATGGACTTTACTGTTATTATGTGGTTTCATTGTATTCACACTACACAGTGCAGAACCTGGTCGTGCCCAGGCTTGCCATGAGTTTGCCTGCTGCCTGCTCCCTGCTTCCTCCACTCCTCCCCCTTTTGTCCATGTCCCTATCTTGGTTTGTTCCCCTGCTTGTCTGTCTCATGCTCCGCCCTATGTTCTGGCCCTTTCCCCGCCCGAGCTGAAAAAAGACAGGGTGCACACGTGAATAGGGCATTCTACTTGCACCCTTCCTTGTGTCCCATACCCTCTTCGGACAGCAGCAGATGATGGTCGTCAATGATTGTCTCAGTGAATGAATAAGAGAATTGTTTGACTGGACAAATGTATAAAACACAAAACCCCTCACAAAATAACACTACCTCCGCCACAGGGTCACTTAGGGAGAATTTAGTTTTGCTAAGCTTAATCTGTTTCTTAAATAAAGTTGTACTCCCCAGTTATTCAAAATCCTCAGATTAATTAAGATTATAAGTCTATGCATGGTTGGGCCAAGGCCCCTAGGTTAATAAAGTTATTTCTCCAAGTTGCGCTACCCTTTAGGAATATAAGAAAGTTTTAAAAGGTTTACAATAGAAGTATAAGAGGCCAAAGCAAGCGATGTGCTGGGTCATTGCAAGCTTTGGTAGTTTACAATGTACTGCTCTGATTGTTTGCACTGTTGTTTTTGCACTGTTTTCATGACCTTCTTAAATAATTGAGAAGGGGGCGATGTAGGGGGCGTGTCCAAGGTACAAGGGAATGTACCGGGGCAGGGATGCCCAAGGGAGCATGTGCGGAAATAGACAACGCTATTGGTTAGAAGGTCACATGGTTCTAGGGGATAAAAGGGAGCACAAAGTTTAAATAAAGCCTCTTTGATTTCCACCTCACGAAGAGCGTGCTCATTCTTTATCTTATAAAGACCATGTAAGCGGGTACTTTTGAACACAGTACTTGTGTTTTATATGCTTTGTTTGTTTTTTGCATATGAGAGGTAGTTCTGAGCAATCAATTGTGAATATACCACACGTCTTGAGACCTAGAATTAAGATTTGTCCTTTTTGCAACTGTCCTTTATATGTACGACTTCGTTGTACTAATTGTAGTAAATATATCTTGGGACCTAGAGGCATCCAGGAGATAAGGCTAGATCGGACTTTAAACTTTTTTTTGTATTCGGTGTGGAGTGAACCAAAGCTTAGAAGATACTCAGTGGATTAAGTTTTATTGTTGTTTCACTCATAGATATGTTTTTTTAAGGATTCATTCAGAGTTATTGTAGAGTGTGTATTCTGTGGTTGGTATACACAGATTTTAGATTTGATGTGTATGTGTAGTTAGGCTTGTTTGTGGATTAGTGTGTCTCATTGTGTTTAGCCTGAAATTGAGAACCTTTTGTTGTTGTTTTGTTAGTAAGAATATTTAGCAGATTAAGATGAAGAAGTGGTTAGGAGGGTCGGCCGCAGGCGGCAATGAACCTGAGAAAGCTTCTCCCCGTGAATTAATAGAATTGGGGCAGGAGCCATGGATTACTTTGTGGAATAAGTGGGAAACATGTACAAAGATTCCTCTTGAGTATTGGGGACAGCAGACCCCGATGGAGGTATTGCAATACTGGGAGCAGTTTACCCCTACCTCTAAATCAAGCACTCGTCTGGAACATGCCGGGCGAATGGGGGGTGCACTGCTTACTGCATATAAGTTAACTGTGGAAAAATGCAAAAAACTGCAGGAGCAGCTGAATGCTGTAAGAGCCACTCGGTACAACGCCAGACTTTACTTGACCTTCAGGCTGAAAAGAACAGGGTAGAAGATAAATGTGTTACTTTAGCTGAGAAATATGCTGTGAGAACTGTTTGACACAGACAAAGGAAAATAGACCGAAGTGATCGGGGGCCACGGGTGCGGGCGATAGTCACTTCCCCTGATTGGGATCCAGAGAAGTGGGATGGTAACATATGGAGTAGTAGTGATGATTAAGTAGCTATTGAATTGCAGAGCCCTGAACTTTACATGCAACAGCCTTTAATTCCAGTAATGCGAAACAAACTGTTAGAAGGCTGTCCTGTACCCTGGAAACCATACATTATTCCACTGTTAGTGTCTCACGCAGGGGCACCCATAGAAGAGATCATAGAGAGGTTGCAACAACTTGGTGAGCTTCCAGGCCTCCCACCCACAGAACAAAACCTTAACTTGATAAAATTATACTTTTGTAACGAGGAGGGGTAATATGACACCTCAAGTAGATATTAAGTTGTTAGTATTGGGAAGGGGGGGTGTGTTTTTTTGTGTTTTGTCTCCCACAGGACCCTGCTGGCTTCCAGCATGTTTGATGAAACCTTATCATGAGCAACAAGAATTCTGGACAGAGATCAGTGAATGCTGAGCAGCACAAGACCAGCCTGAATATCACATAGAAGAAAAACATATCCTACATATTATAGAATGATCCATTTCTGTGCTATTCATGTCACACCAGTGATGTTTGGAAAGATCAGGCAGAACGGTGTGGTTTGGGAATTCTAAATCAGACACTGATTGTTTTGCAGTGCTCATATTTGTATGTGTTTTGTCCCAGTAGTGTTACAGCAGGTGGCAAGAATTATTTGAAATCAACAAATGACAGAAACCTTTTGACTTACAAGTCTACACAAGAATATATGTGATTGTGAAATAACCATGTGTGAGGTGCTGGGCCTCACAGAAGAAAAGTCTTATGTTGAAAAGCTGGTTGGCAAGACTGCAAATGAAGGACTGATGTTTGTGGACCTCCCTATGGGCTCTGGCTTGCGTCATGCTTACAATTTTCTTATGTTGAACTGGTAACATCGTAGTTAAGTGCAGAAATGGTTTCACACTCAATGGTATAGTTAACGTGAGATGGTTAAAATTCTTTTATAGCATGGAGGCAAGAGATAACCTGTACTATCACTCCATGAGGTGGAGGGGGATTGACTGCAGTCAGGGGTAAACTGGGGCAGGACGGTTTGCTTCCGATGAGGCCTGAAATCTGTACAGAGAGTGCAAACTTTCTGTGGGAGCGGTTGGTGAGACCAGGATGTTGTCTGGTGTTGCATCAAACTCCAGATATACATTGCGTGTGATGGCTCCTAACAGGCCTATAAATGTGTGGCTGGCAGTCAACCACTTCATACTATAAAAGATGAATCCAAATTATAAAATTCTGAAATGAGAATTTCTGTTGTACTAGACTTTATATTTTGCAGAAATTCCCGAGATTCATCGTGTTGTCTGGGCCCATACGATTGGACACACCTGTTCACCTCTCCAAACTTGAAGACTAGGTCTGCCAACCAGGAAAGGATTATCTCAAGTACTGTTGACTCCAAAGATGACACTTCATCAATACGCTGTTCGAGTCATTCACCGGTGTCATGGTCCAACCACAGACCATGCAGTGGGATGTACAAAAAGCACTGATAGGCTTGTCAGTAGTTGGATGTATAATAACATGCATATTGTGTATAATTCCCTGTGTACTAACATGTGTACGTCAAATGATAAACACCAGGATAAATGTGTTACAATCTCAGGTAGTTTGCTATCACCCTCTTGCTACCATTGATCACGCGGTGGCATGTAAGGGGGTACTTTTGAATTAGATGATCAATGGAGCATAGAGGGTGATAAAGAAAATCATATTAGGATGTGAAACCAGCTAGAGTATGGTACAATGTAACTTCATGGCACAAGCTAATTGTAAGGTCCATTGTGCTTTTTAGCAAGTCAGCCTGATATCCCCTATTATCAGAGCTGAGTTCTTCCTTGGTTTTGCTACATATTGCAAGATAGATACATCTACCCTTGAAACACAATGGTAGAGGTCATACATAGGGGTGAGAAAGATGATGATGGGAGGAAGATTATGTGGGCAGGGGTCGCTCACCCCTTGCCCCACAAGTACGGCATGTGCAGACTGTTGCCATTAGGTAATGATTAGGTGGTGTTTGGCTGCCATTCAGGCATCACCTTATACTGTGTACTGGCCCTACGTAGTGTAATGTGGAACTGATAAAAAGGGGGTGTCAGGACTGCTGAGCTGAGCGATACTCATCCTACCACCGAGACTGTGTTGCTCCGCGGGGACGCCCGCTAAGCATAGGTACCGACCAGCTGCTGCAGATCCTGGTAGCTCTGGCCTGTCTGTGTGGGTAAGCACAGTTTTTTGATAGGAAGCAACCGAGAGAACAAACTTTTTAACCTTTTAATCCTTTTAGTGTCCCTTTAATTCCCCTTTATTATTGAAAAAGTTGTTCATAGTATTTTCCCTTTAATTTCCCCTTTTACTAACCAATATCGTGTTATCCATAATATTGTGCTAAGATTCCTTTTTTTTTGGTATCCCTTTTTATTAGTTAAGATTACACCATATTGAATGCTGTTCGTAGTATTTATTTTAAGACCACACGATAAGGTGGTTATTTTGTATCTCTTTAGTTTTTGGTTTGTTTGTTTTTTTTTCTTTCACTAAGTTTATTGTTATTATTACTATTTTCACTGTAATAAAGATGTTTTGTGTGTTTGAATATCTGTGCACTTGTTTTATTCCGGGCATGTATCCTAACGAACTGTTACAGAATTATAATGCCGTAGCTGTAATTAGAATTACAGAAACCAGTGCCACTCTTTAAACTTTTGGATTTTAAACTGGGTAAATATAGGATGATTCATTGATTCTGTATGTTACAGTTGCCTCATTCTTTATTAAATGAGAGTTTATTGAGAAATTAAAAGTTAAAATCAAATTCCACAAAGGGGAGATAAAAAGTTATAATTTGTGATACTAATTATGTCAAAGCAATTGTCTTTTCATGCAGGAGAACCATGAAGAAATCCCTGCAGAGGCTGAGAGTGCTGTCATCCCAATGGTATGGGCCAACATCACACTCAGAATAAAACCAATAATTGCCAAGAATACTTGCACATATCTTGTTCCAGCAACAATTTGTAAACATCTGTGTCTCTTAGACTACTACAGCTTGTGGAAGAATTTCTCCTAAAAAGCAGTTTGATGAAAGGTCCATAGAATTTTCATGTGAATTGTGAAATCATGTTTATCTGCTTATGTTTTTAAAATGCTTTCATATCTAGTTTCATCTAGGAATGTACGTGAATCCGAATTGCATAAAAGAAGTCCTACACTGAGACCAAAGGATGGATAAGAAGGTGGCTTCAGTGCTGAGGCAGCAACAGCACTGGTTCTATGGACTCTCCAATAAGCCCCTAAAATCTGGCTTGCACCATTGCCTCCAATCTTTGAGACAACCTGGTAACATCGTTGTTGGAATAATTAGTTTAGGTTGCTTAAATAGTTTGCTGGGATTACTTTCTAGCTTTATTATTTCATTAGTATTCATATATCCGTGAATGCACCTATTTTAACAGATGAGGGAGCTTTTATCCATGGAGGCAAGAGGCCCCTGTATGACCACTCCGTGAGGTAAAGATGATCGACTGCAGTCTAGGACAGGTTGGAACAGGACAACCTGCCCCTGGTAAGGCCTAGGATTTGTCCAGAGAGTATAAGTTCTCTGTGGTGAGCTACTGGCACTGCCAGGGTGCTGTTTGCATCCAGACGCAGCCTGCTTCAGGTAAGCTCTTGACTGGCCTATTAAATCTATGACTGGCAGTTAATCACTTTATGTGATAAAAGCACAAGCTCCTCTCTCAGAAGATTGAAATACTGGAATTCCAGTTCCGAGCTGGTGTAGCTCGGAACAATAGTGGAGAGGTTACTGTATGTGATGTTTTCAGTCTAGGCCTTCCTGGAGACCAGCTTGTAACCAGGAAGGAACTAGGAAAGTGACCAAGGAAGTATTGCATGCCATTCCTTTACGTAACCTGGGGTATAAAAAAGGTGTAGATAAGAGAGCTCGCTCTCTTCCTTTCCGGCGAGGTTCAAGAACGGTGAGTCCCTGTCTTGGTCTGGCTTATCTGGAGCTGAGGCCTACAGTGACTGCTGTTATCGGCCACGTGTGAGGGGAGAGTGCTGGGCCGCGTCCAGCCGTGCTGCTTCTCTCAAGGGAAGTGGTGAGCTCTTGCCAATTCTCCAGTTTGCTGGTTACCGGGTTTTTAGATTGTGTAGACCTGTTTTGTTTTTGTCCCTTTTCGTCCTATTTTGTCCTTTTTCCCTTCTCCCTTCCCCTTTTCCCTTTGGGAAGCTATTTGGGGTTTCTGGGGTTATATATATATATATATATATATAATATTCTCATTGTATATATCTGTTTTATACGTAAAATATTTATATTTGCTAGAACTTTGGCTGCTTGGTTTTTTTCTTCCCTCTCTGGGAAGCAGACCCTGTTGTCAAGTTTTGGAGACTTGGCAGGAAGCCAGCTCCAAACTTGCACAACATTTTTGGTGTCAGAAGTGGGATGGTGAACCCACTTCCAAGCTTGAAGCTAGAGTGAGGGAGCTGAACCAAAAGGACACTGACAAGAAAGTTGTCTATGTGGTAGATGCAGACTTCCTGGAAAAGAAACTGTGATCGCCAAAGCACAAGAAAATGGAGGTCCGCTTTGACGATGGCAAAAAGGCCTCTAAGAAGTCAAAGTCCGAGGATGAATGCTCTGATCAAGACCAGTAGAGGGGCCCTGCCTTCTGCCAGGAGAAGGAAAGGGACCAAGAAGATAACCGGGTTTACTGGGCTGTGTGGGTTCGATGGCCTGGCACATCGGATCCTCAGAGATACTGGGCCTTGATAGATACTGGAGCCCAGTGTACTTTAATGCCTTCGGAGCATAAGAGTACCGAGACTGTTTCAATTTCTGGAGTGACAGGAGGGTCTCAAGAGTTGTCAGTGGTGGAGGCTGACATGAGCTTGACAGGAGACCAATGGGAAAAGCATTCCATTGTGACGGGGCCAGAAGCCCCTTGCATTCTCGGCATGGACTACCTGAGAAGAGGATACTTCAAGGACCCGAAAGGGTACCGGTGGGCTTTTGGTGTAGCCACGGTGATTGAAGAGGAGTCCAAGCAATTGTCTGCCCTTCCTGGCCTCTCAGAAGACCCTTCCATTGTAGGACTACTGCGAGTTAAAGATCAAGAAGTGCCAATAGCCACGACAACCGTACACAGACGACAGTATCGGACGAATCGAGATGCTGTGATCCCCATCCACAAGATGATCCGAAAGTTGGAGAGCCAAGGGGTGGTCAGCAGAACCCATTCACCCTTCAACAGCCCCATTTGGCCTGTACGTAAATCTGATGGAGAATGGAGACTGACCGTAGACTATCGTGGCTTAAATGAAGTCACGCCACCGTTGAGTGCTGCCGTGCCAGATATGTTGGAGCTCCAGTACGAGCTGGAGTCCAAGACGGCAAAATGGTACGCCACCATTGACATCGCCAATGCGTTTTTCTCCATTCCCTTAGCGGCAGAGTGCAGGCCACAGTTCGCTTTCACCTGGAGGGGTGTTCAATACACCTGGAATCGACTGCCCCAGGGGTGGAAGCACAGTCCAACCATCTGCCATGGACTGATTCAGGCCACGCTAGAGAAGCGTAAGGCTCCAGAACATATCCAATGCATTGATGACATCATTGTATGGGGGTCACAGCAGAAGAAGTGTTCAAGAAAGGACAGAAGATCATTCAGATTCTCCTCGAGGCTGGTTTCACCATAAAGAAGAGCAAGGTCAAGGGACCTGCCCGAGAGATCCAGTTCCTAGGGGTGAAATGGCAAGATGGACGACGCCAGATACCAACAGATGTAATCAACAAGATTGTAGCAATGGCTCCACCCACAAACAAGAAAGAGACCCAAACTTTTCTGGGAGCAATAGGCTTTTGGAGGATGCACATCCCAGAATACAGTCAGATTGTGAGCCGTCTTTACTTTGTGACCCGTAAAAAGAGCAATTTCCAATGGGGTCCTGAACAATAACAAGCTTTCAGGCAAATCAAGCAAGAAATTGCACATGCCGTGGCTCTTGGACCAGTCAGGACGCGACCAGATGTAAAGAGTGTACTCTACACTGCAGCTGGAGATAAAGGTCCCTCCTGGAGCCTCTGGCAAAAGGTGCCTGGTGAGACACGAGGGCGACCACTGGGTTTCTAGAGCCAAAGCTACAGACGTTCTGAGGCCAATTACACCTCTGGGGAGAAGGAAATCTTAGCAGCGTATGAAGGCATACGAGCAGCTTCAGAGGTAATTGGTACCGAAGCACAACTCTTCCTGGCACCCCGATTACCAGTGTTGAGCTGGATGTTCAAAGGGAAGGTGCCCTCTACGCATCACACCACCGATGCCACGTGGAGCAAGTGGATTGCTTTGATTACGCAACGTGTCCGAATCGGGAACTTGAATCACCCTGGCATTTTGGAAATCATAACCAATTGGCCTGAAGGTGGGAACTTCAGTCTGGCAGAAGAAGAAGAAGAGCCAGTGAGTCGAGCTGAAGAAGCTCTGCCATATGATAAGCTGCCAAATGAAGAGAGACGCTATGCCCTTTTCACCGATGGTTCCTGCCGTATTGTAGGGAGGAGCCGGAAGTGGAAAGCAGCTGTATGGAGTCCCATCCGACGAGTGGCATAAGCCACTGAAGGTAAAGGCGAATCGAGTCAGTTTGCAGAACTCAAAGCAGTCCAATTGGCCCTAGATATCGCAGAGAGAGAGAGATGGCCAAGGCTCTACCTGTACACCGATTCGTGGATGATAGCCAATGCCCTATGGGGATGACTAGACCGGTGGAAAAAGATGAATTGGAGGCGTAGAGGAAAACCCATCTGGGCTGCTGATCTGTGGCAAGACATCTCTGCCAGAGTTCAGAAACTGAATGTAAGAGTCCGCCATGTGGATGCCCATGTGTCCAAGAAGCGAGCTAATGAGGAACATGCTAATAACGAACAGACAGACCGAGCTGCACAGGTCAAGGTATCACAAGCAGACCTAGACTGGCAGCAGAAGGAAGAGTTGTTCCTAGTTCGATGGGCTCATGATGCTTCAGGTCATCAGAGTCGAGACGGCACTCATAGATGGGCACAAGATCGAGGGGTGGATTTAGCGAAAGATATTATCTCTCAAGTTATCCGTGACTGTGAAACCTGTGTTGCTATCAAGCAGGCAAAAAGGTTTAAGCCCCTGTGGTATGGTGGACGTTGGGAGAAGTATAAGTATGGAGAGGCCTGGCAGGTGGATTACATCACATTGCCACAGACCCGCCAAGGTAAACACTATGTGCTTACCATGGTGGAAGCAACCATGGGATGGTTGGAAACATATTCGGTACCGCATGCAACAGCCCAAAACATCATTCTAGGCCTTGAGAAGCAGGTCCCGTGGAGACATGGCACTCCAGAGCGGATTGAGTCAGACAACGGGACTCATTTCAAGAACAGTCTAGTGGCCACTTGGGCACAGGAGCATGGTATTGAATGGGTATATCACATTCCATATCATGCACCTGCTGCAGGAAAAGTAGAAAGATGTAATGGACTGTTGAAGACGACTCTAAAGGCACTAGGTGGGGGAACTTACAAAAATTGGGATAAGAACTTAGCCAAGGCCACCTGGCTGGTTAATACTAGAGGCTCTGTCAACCGAGCTGGTCCTGCCCAAGCAGAATCCCTCCACACTGTAGATGGAGACAAAGTTCCAGCGATCCATCTAAAGGGTATGTTAGGCAAGGCCGTTTGGATCACTCCTCCCTCGGGCCAAGACAAACCCATTCGTGGGATTGTCTTTGCTCAAGGGCCTGGAAATACCTGGTGGGTTATGAGGAAGGATGGAGAGATCCAATGTGCGCCTCAAGGAAACTTAACCCTGGGGAAAAACTAATTCTGTGCCTTGAGTTGTATTTTACAGGAGACCAGACACCAGATGGAAAAAAGACCTGAACAAAGCCGATACGAGTATCCAAGGATGGCCGATGATGACACAGCCCAAACCAATAAGTCAGCCCTAAACCGGAACTGTGATTATGATGAAAGGGCCAAGAATCTAAACCGAGTTGCTGTTGGTGCTGATCTTCAATGACAGATGACAGCCTTTGAAAAGCAATAAACATGGACTATATATGTATATATGTATATGTGCGGGATAGAGACAAACACAATATATAGGTGTTACGTAAAGAAATAGTATGGAATAAGGGGTGGAGAATGTGATGGTTTCAGTCTAGGCCTTCCTGGAGACCAGCTTGTAACCAGGAAGGAACTAGGAAAGTGACCAAGGAAGTATTCCATGCTATTCCTTTACGTAACCTGGGGTATAAAAAAGGTGTAGATAAGAGAGCTCGCTCTCTTCCTTTCCGGCGAGGTTGGAGAATGGTGGTCCCTGTCTTGGTCTGGCTTATCTGGAGCTGAGGCCTACAGTGACTGCTGTTATCGGCCACGTGTGAGGGGAGAGTGCTGGGCTGCATCCAGGCGTCCTGTTTTCTCTCAAGGGAAGTGGTGAGCTCTTGCCAATTCTTCAGTTTGCTGGTTACCGGGTTTTTAGATTGTGTAGACCTGTTTTGTTTTTGTCCCTTTTCACTCTATTTTATCCTTTTCCCTTCTCCCTTCCCCCTCTTCCCTTTGGGAAGCTGTTTAGGGTTTCTGGGGCTATAGATACATATATAATATTCTCATTGTATATCTCTGTTTTATACGTAAAATATATATATTTGCTAGAACTTTGGCTGCTTGGTTTTTTTTCTTCCCTCTCTGGGAAGCAGTCCCTGTTGTCAAGTTTTGGAGACTTGGCAGGAAGCCAGCTCCAGACTTGCACACCCGGTAAGGCAAAACCAATATCCTTTGAAATTAGAAAGCCAAAAAGGCTTAGCACCTATAATTGAAAGGTTTCTTAAATTTGGTTTACTGGTGGAATGTGAATCCAGATTTAATACCCCCATCCTACCAGTGAAAAAGGCTGATGGCAAAAGCTATCGACTAGTCCAAGATCTTAGGACCATCAATAAAATAACTGAGGACATCTACCCAGTGGTAGCCAACCCCTATACACTGTTAACCACATTGACAGAGGATTTAGGATGGTTCACTGTACTTGATCTTAAAGATGCCTTTTTCTGCATTCCTGTACATAAAGACAGCCAAGAAATTTTTGCCTTTGAGTGGGAAAATCCTGAGATAGGGAGGAAAACGCAACTAACCTGGAGAGTTCTTCCACAAGGCTTTAAGAACAGTCCAACGATTTTTGGGAACCAGTTGGCAAAAGAACTGGAGGACTGGAGAAGACAGCAGCAAGAAGGAGTTGTCCTGCAGCATGTAGATGACATCTTAATTGCAGCCAGAAGCCGGGACCAGTGCATCAAGCTCACTGTAAGTCTCTTGAACTTTTTGGGGCTAAGTGGGTATCAGGTCTCAAGAGAGAAGGCACAAATAGCCAAAGAAATAGTCATCTACCTGTGACTTGAAATCTATCGTGGGCATCTGCGACTCAGCACAGACCGAAAAGAGGCCATCTGCCATCTCCCAGAGCCCCACACTGTACGAGAGATGCAGGCCTTCCTGGGAATTGTAGGATGATGTTGGCTGTGGATAGCTAACTATGGGTTGCTAGTTAAACCTCTGTATGAGGCCCTGAAAACGGCCAAAGAGGGAGTTGTAACGTGGACAGATGAGACCAGAGATGTGTTTGAACAACTGAAACAGACCTTGATGTCAGCTCCAGCACTAGGATTACCAGACTTAACTAAACCTTTTGAACTGTTCACACATGAGCAATTGAATGTTGCTCTGGGGGTATTATCACAGACTCTGGGAAGCCAATGAAGAGCTGTGGCTTATTTCTCTAAACAACCAGACAGTGTAAGCCAAGGGTGGCCGTGGTGCCTGCCTGCGAGTTGTTGCAGCAACTGTTATCCCGATTGAAGAGGCCCGGAAACTCACCCTTGGGCAGTACGTCACCGTGTATGTACCCCATGCAGTTCAAACCGTGCTTGAACAAAAGGGAGACCACTGACTGTCCCCCAGCAGAATGCTTAAGTATCAGGTTGTGTTGCTGGAGCAGGACAATGTTACTTTGAAAACAACATCTATTGTAAATCCAGCTATGTTTCTGTCCTCAACACTAACCGACAGTGTCCCCGAGCATGACTGTTTACAGACTATAGAGGAGACTTACTCCAGCAGACCAGACCTGAAAGATGTGCCTCTGGAAAAGGCGGACTGGGAACTGTACACAGATGGAAGCAGCTTCATGCGAGAAGGTAAGCGCTTCACAGGGTATGCAGTGACGACCAGAGATGAAGTGAT
>NW_020924054.1:330-3008 GCF_003984885.1 Neopelma chrysocephalum | reverse complement strand
AGCACATTCCAGAGGCTGAAGGGGCTCCAGGAGAGCTGGAGAGGGACCGGGGACAAGGGATGGAGGGATGGATGGAAAGAGAGATGGAGGGATGGATGGATGAAGGGATGGAAGGAGGGATGGAATGAGGGATGGATGGAGGGATGGAACGAAGGATGGATGGAAGAATGGATGGATAGAAGGAGGGATGGAATGAGGGATGGATGGAGGGATGGAACAAAGGATGGATGGAAGGAAGGAAGGAAGGATGGATGGAAGAATGGATGGATAGAAGGAGGGATGGATGGAGGGATGGGTAGATGGAAGGAGGGAGGGATGGATGGAGGGATGGAACGAAGGATAGATGATTGGAAGGATGGATATGTGGATGGATGGAAGGGATGGAGAGATGGATGAAGGAACAAATGGAAGGAAGGAAGGATGGATGGAAGGAAGGAGGGATGGATGGATGAAAGGATGATGAATGGAAGGAAGGAAGGATGGATGGAAGGAGGGATGGATGGATGGAAGGAAAGATGGAAGAATGGAAGGATGGAAGGAAGGATGGAGGGAGGGGTGGATGGATGGAAGGATGGAAGGAAGGAGGGATGGAGGGATAAATGGAAGGATGGATGGATGGAAGGAAGGATAGAGGGAAGGAAGGATGGATGGATGGATGAATGGAAGAAAGGAAGGATGAATGGAAGGAAGGATGGAAGGAAGGAAGGACAGAAGGAAGGAAGGATGGAAGGAAGAATGGATGGATGGAAGAATGGATGGATGGAAGGAAGGAATGATGGAGATTCCATCCCCTCAGGGAGTTCCTCCCTGGCTGCAGGAACAGAATGTACCCCGGGATCCGGGACCACCCAAGGGCTGAGCAGGCAGGGGAGGGGGGACAGGATTCCATGGACCGGAGGAGGCTCTTGGCAAATCCAGGTGGGAATTTGCCCCTGGAGACCTCCAGTGCTGGATTTCCCGTCATCCCAAGCCACCCTGAGCCACCCCTGGGAGACGGGAAGTGCCGGGAGAGCAGGGATGGGAAGGTCCCGGGGTGTGGAGCATCCCAGACCTGCCCTGATCCCAGGATTTGGGGAGCCCCAGGCCCGGATCCGGCCTGGCTGGGCTGGAAACAGGATCTCCAGGGGGATCCAGTTACAGGTGACCCAGACAGGCTCCAGTGTTTCCATCAGGGAAGGGAGCGGGGCTGGGACATGAATTATGGAACACTTGGAAAGGGAAGGCTGGGCAGACGCTCCTGAATATTTAATCCCTTCCTGCTCCCACTGCCAGGGATGAGAGCTGGGCTGGGAGGGATCCAGGGAAGGGGAACGTTCTCCCAGGGTTGGGAGGGATCCAGGGAAGGAGAATGGGAGGGATCCAGGGAAGGGGAACGTTATCCCAGGCCCAGGAGGGATCCAGGGAATGAGAACGTTATCCCAGGGCTGGGAGGGATCCAGGGAAGGAAAACGTTCTCCCAGGGCTGGGGGGGATCCAGGGAGGGAGAATGGGAGGGATCCAGGGAAAGAGAATGTTATCCCAGGGATGGGAGGGATCCAGGGAAGGAGAACAGGAGGGATTCAGGGAATGAGAACGTTCTCCCAGGGCTGGGGGGGATCTGAGTAAGGAGAAAGTTATCCCAAACCCTCCCTCTTTTCCAACATTCCCTGGGAAAGGCTGTTCCAAAATCCTCCCTCTTTTCCAATCCTGACACCATTCCCTGGGAAAGGCTGCTCCCAAACCCTCCCTGTTTTCCAGCGTTCCCTGGGAAAGGCTGCTCCCAAATGCTCCCTCTTTTCCAGCATTCCCTGGGAAAGTCTGTTCCCAAAACCTCCCTCTTTTCCAGCATTCCCTGGAAAAGGCTGCTCCCAAAATCTTCCTCCTTTCCAGCCTTTCCAGGAAAAGGCTGCTCCCAAACCCTCCCTCTTTTCCAATCCTGACAGGGTTACCTGGGAAAGGCTGTTCCCAAACCCTCCCTCTTTTCCAGTGTTCCCTGGGAAAGGCTGCTCCCAAACCTTCCCTCTTTTCCAGCATTCCCTGGAAAAGTCTGTTCCCAAACCCTCCCTCTTTTCCAGCATTCCCTGGGAAAGGCTGCTCCCAAACCCTTCCTCTTTTCCAGCATTCCCTGGGAAAGGCCATTCCCAAACCTTCCCTCTTTTCCAGCATTCCCCGTGTTCCCAAACCCTCCCTGTTTTCCATCATTCCCTGGAAAAGCCTCTCCCCCGTCTCCCCCTTTCCCCCTGGTCCGGGGGCTCCTCTCTGGTCTCTCCCACCCCCTCAGGAGTAAAACGGGAGCCCCAAATCCTGGGATAACTTATCCAGGGAGGCCCTTTCCCGACGGATCCGGGTCCTGCCGCCCTGAGCGGGGTGTCCTTTGCTCCGCAGGCTGCTGGGAACGTTCCGGATGGTTCTGCAGGAGGTGGTGCAGGAGGGGCAGCTGGAGGTGACGGACACGCTCGTCGACGACAACAACTCGGCCACGCAGGTGGGACAGGGGGGACAAACAGCCTGTCCCTGTGTCTGTCTGTCCTTCCACACCCTCAGGGAACCCCCTGGGATTGTGGGACCCTCCCCAATCCCTGGATCCTGCGGCCCAGGACTCCTGATTTGAAGGAACGAGGCAGCCGGGAATGTCCTGAGGGGAAGGAGGAGCCGGGATTTTCCTGTGGGAAGTTTGGGATGGGGACAAACAGGGAGGG
>NW_020924054.1:0-320 GCF_003984885.1 Neopelma chrysocephalum | reverse complement strand
CCGGGATTTTCCTGTGGGAAGTTTGGGATGGGGACAAACAGGGAGGGGGAGTGTCACAGCCCAGGGATGGGATTGTGGGATCCCAGAGTGGTTTGGGTGGGAAGGACCCTTAAATCCCATCCCATTCCATGGGCAGGGACAGCTCCCACTATCCCGGGGTCCTGTGGATCGCGGAATCCCAGAATGGTTTGGGTGGGAAGGGAACCTAAAGATCGTGTAATTCCAACCATTCCACAGGCAGGGACACCTCCCACTATCCCAGGGAATCCAACTCTGGCCTTGGACACTGCCAGGGATCCAGGGGCAGCCACAGCTTCTCT